>NC_140012.1:7509088-7651548 GCF_964263955.1 Coregonus lavaretus
ATTTAATGCCAATATTAAAAAGTTGAGGCATTCTTACACAAAAACATATTACACAAACCCAAGCCTTTCATTTGCATTTAAAGTGAACTTTTCACCATTGGTAGTAAACAGGCAACGCAACAGGCATGCTGTCAGAACAGAGTGGAAAGTGGACAATAACATGAAATTATTATAAAGTTTATAGGAAATCTTACACTGTATAAAATGATGTATAATATAGAAATGGATATCAAGTGGATGAACTCAAACCTTTGACTGGAAGAATAGCATATAGTATTTTATGATCATACTAAATGTGACTAATTGTTAATGTGCTCCAGAACTGCAACAATTAATTGATACAAAACAACATATATACAGTAATATTAGCAAAGACACTATTAAGACTTTCTAGAGTACCATATATAACTGGATTTTTTATGCTAAGGTCAACTATATACAAAGAAACATGCGGCCAGAGCTGCTCTGTGTGTGTGTGTCTGTCATCTTATTTGTACAGGAATTTTGCCCGTCTGTCCTTCTGAGTGGCAAACCTCTCAATGACCCTTTGATTAAAGTCAGGAATGTCCCTGACAAGTTTCTTCTCCATGGAGAGCATGGCCAGAGCGTTCAGGCGATCCTGTGTCATGCTGTTTCTCAGGAAGGTCTTGATCCTTTTCAGTGTAGAGAAGCACCTTTCTGACTCAGCAGTTGTCATGGGTGTGGTGATGAGGATCTTGAGGAGGCTGGCAGTCTCTGTGAAAGTGCTCTGAAGGTTGTTCTCCATGAAGAACTGGTACAGGGGCACTGCACCACTACAAGCCTTGAACTCACTGTTCTCATAGATGAGGGACAGTTCGGTTTTGAGCTTGGCCTTGTTCAACATGGGGTACGCCTCCACGGTTGTTTCAAGCGCTGTATCGGGGAACTTCACACTGTGTTGTGGGAACAACTCTCCGTGCAATAGTGTTGCGCTGATGAGGTGCTGGGTGAAGGAGAACCTCTCTTTGGCATGACTCAGGATGGTATCACATACCTGTAAAAGATACATCATCAGCTTTAATTTGCAATTAAGCTATTTTGATGCAAGTGATCCTGACTGACACATGCCTATGTCCAACTCAAGTATATGATTACCAAGGTGCTGATTGTTCAGGGTTTTGGCTACATACTACCAGGCCTGAAAAAAGTTATAGGGGGAAACACTGACAATTACATCACAACTTACCTCTATAGCCAACCTCTGTTGTTCTCCTGGTCCCAGCATCCTCCGTCGCTTGATGGGCTGTTGCTGCTCGTCAGATGCGCTGTCCCCACACAAAGAGGGAATTGAGGCCCTGGGTCCAAAAAATAAAGTTTAATTTGATAACTTGCAATCAGACTTCTTAACTCACTGTAATTCCCCCTCAACACACAACCAGTGACTTTTATTTATTTATATATATATATATATATATATATATATATATATATATATATATATATATATATATATATATATATATATATATATATATATATATAGACAGACAGACAGATAGTGTGTATATACACACAAACTATGTCTAGTAACTGCTTTTAACCTGTGATGTACATAATTAACTGATGTTATTACGTTTTAAAGCCTTTTTCTATTACATTTGTGAGAGGGATGCAACATCATTTTGTTCTGCTGTGCACTTAGCAATAAAGTTAATCTTCAATAACAACTAGGCCTCTTCTAGAAATTGACCTGGTGGACACCTGAATAATTATTACAAACTGTGTAGTACTTTCCTGCATTATTATCAACGTCTGATTGTGTCTTCTCTTTCCTTTTAAAATACTAAAACAAATATAATTGTGACGGCTCTATGATAATCACTCACTTTGATGACCAGACACATTTAGGCTTTTAAACTGTTGTAAGTGAACTATTCATCTTTCTAACAACATCTTTATCAGCCAATAGTAAATATAGTTATTTACCTGATTGTTAGCATGCTGTCTGTGAACCTCTGGACAAGTGCTTTAATGAAGACAGGGTTGATGTTCCTCTTCTGCAGCTGGCTGAAAAGCATGTCCACATTTGGCATGATCTTGTGGAACAGTGCCAGGAAAAAACAGAAAGCCTCGTCTTCGAGCATCCTCACAAAGCCCCCCGCCTCTCTGACAGTCGGGGCATCAAAGTTCCCAGAGTCTCTGATGGTCTGGAAACACGTTAGGAGGTCATCCCTGTACTCGTACACAGTGTTTACAGCGCGACTGTGGAAGTTCCACCGTGTTGTAGAGGCTCTGGGGAGTCTATGCGCAACCACTTCGTCAAGCACGGTGGTTCGCTTGGGAGACCTGGAGAAGAAAGCAGAAAATCCTGCAAGGTCGGAAAAGAAAGTGCCGATCCTGGGGATGCGTGAAGTAGCCTGCTGCATGATGAGGTTCAGCTGATGTGCATAGCAGTGGACGTAGTGCGCATTTTCGTACACATCCACTATTTTACGCTGCACTCCGCCGGTGGCTCCCCTCATCACACTTGCTCCGTCGTAAGCCTGGGCAATAAGTTTGGCCTTTTGTCCATGTGAGAGTATGGTGCTGAGCCTCTCCAGCAGCGCTGTAGCGATGGTGTCGGCGGTTGCGTTCTGGATCAAAATGAACTCGAAAAAACGCTCTTGGACGTTACATTTAGCATCGATGTAGCGTATCACAAGCACCAACTGGCAGTGGGTGGAAACGTCAGTCGTCTCGTCAGCTTGAATGGCGATAAAATCAGCACTCTTTACTTCCTCCAGGATGTAATCCTTAAGCACTGACAGCATACAGTCCAACAGCTCGTTCTGTATCGTCTTTGACGTGCCCTTAAAAACGGTAGCTGTCTTCAGGTGCTCCTCCAGCACACTGTCGAGGGAGGCAACAAAATCCACTAAGCCCCGGAAAATGCCGGGGTTGTCCGAGGAGTCAGTCTCCTCGTGCCCACGCAAGGCCAACTCAAAAGCCCCACAGAACTTCACACAATCGATAATTTTGGATAGAATGTGCCTGTTTTTATCCACCTCCTCATTGTGTTTCCTCACCGCAATCCTGTGGCCGTCATCCAGCTGCGTAGCAATGTTCACCCTTCCTAATACAGCTAGCTTTACAGAGTTGTCCATGTGTGCCCTGGTGTTCTCATGTTTCTTTACCTTCTCTGACAGGTGCTTCATATCCCTCACTCCGGTACCTGTCCATGCTGAATCTGACCCCGTCGTTTTAAAAAGCAAGCACGGAAAGCAAAATAAAGCATTAGCATCAGTGCACCCAGCTAGCCAAGCCTTCCTGGTGTACCAGCTACGGGAGAAGCCGCACATATACTGCTTCCCTTTCTCGCTAGCCTGCTGTCTGATTGAGAGGTCAGGTTGATCTGGGCCCAGCTCTTTCACCCGAACTTTCTCTGACAAAGTTCTCCTCTCAAACGGATCTTGGAGGAGAGATTTCACCGAGTTAGGGTTGGGTCTTGGAGGAGTAACGTTTGCGCTCGCCATTGTCGTCTAGTAAAAATGGCGCCACTGGAGCCCGGTCCTTATTTTATCAGGGGCGAGCTTGGGGCGATAAAATAATCGCCCTCCTTGGATTCGATTTAAGATCGCTGATTGGCTACATTTTATGTCATACATTCATATCTTAAATTAGCAATTGGCTTAACTGCTACGTAGACCCGCCTCCTCGGGGCACTTTCTGTATCGCCCAGAGCTGACGAGGCGTTTGACAGGCAGAGGAAAGGTTGCGAATATGATTTTCTATCATATCTTACACATATTACTGTGTGCATTCCATATTTCAAACACACAAATATTGACATACTGATGTTTTTATTATTATTATTATTATTTTTATTTATTTTTTATTTTATTTTTTAAAATAATTTTATTTAAGGGGGCGGCGCCCTAGCGCCCTCTATCGGCCAGCCGCCACTGCTCTCTGTCTGTCTCTCTGTCTGTCTCTCTGTCTGTCTCTCTGTCTGTCTCTCTGTCTCTCTCTCTCTCTCTCTCTCTCTCTCTCTCTGTCTCTCTCTCTATCTGTCTCTCTGTCTGTCCCTCTCTCTATCTGTCTCTCTGTCTCTCTCTCTCTGTCTGTCCCTCTCTCTATCTGTCTCTCTCTCTCTGTCTGTCTTTCTGTCTGTCTGTCTCTGTCTGTCTCTCTGTCTGTCTCTCTCTGTCTGTCTCTCTCTCTGTCTCTCTCTCTGTCTCTCTCTCGCTCTCTCTCTCTCTCTCTCTCTCTCTCTGTCTGTATGTCTCTCTGTCTGTCTGTCTGTCTCTCTCTCTGTCTGTCTCTCTCTCTGTCTGTCTGTCTCTCTGTCTGTCTCTCTCTCTGTCTGTCTCTCTCTCTGTCTGTCTCTCTCTGTCTCTGCCTCTGTCTGTCTCTGTCTCTCTCTCTGTGTCTCTCTCTGTCTGTCTCTCTCTGTCTCTCTGTCTCATTAGCTGCCGAAGAGTCTGTGTTCTCCCAGGCAAAGTTTCACTTGACTGAGCATGCTACTTGCAGTAGCAGGGGCTCGGTACATTATTACCACAAAGCTGTTACAAACAGGATAAACTAGCCTCTTTCCTCATGAGCCTGGAGTGAACACAGGGCAGGACACCTCATAATAATAATAATAACAACAACAACACCACTCAACCACTCTCTTCCTGGGTATTTTGGGCACCCAACCTTTGCGATCCGAGGTGAGGAATACATTGGTGGATGCTCGGTCTTCCTCACTGTGTTTGTGTGTGACAGTCAGAGGCCTGTTTTGGATTGGCTCAGGTTTCAGTGTTAGCACATGTGCTGGAATGGGCCTCTACCTCATTTGCACCCTGACCCCCAGGGGTCATCGTCCATGACCACATGAAACATGAATGTCACTTGCCCTCCTGCTAAAGCCATTTGTCTTCTCCTGGGTAATTTGTCTACATCCCAGACCCCCACCTGCTTCAGTCTGACAAGCTCTCACACACACAGCATGCACGGTCTTGGGCATGCGTACACACACACACACACACACACACACACACACACACACGGGTCTTCCCACCTCAAAAAGCAAAAGAAAGAGGATTTCGACATCCTTCTCAGATTGTTCTGAAATCGTATCTGTTGTTAGAAACATAAGATTAGCATTCTGCAACATTATGTTGTTGAAATATATAATTTGATTGCTGAGAAATTAAGCTAATTGAATGCACACAAATTTTCCATTTTTTTTATTTTTACTTATAGGATTAATATAATATTCAATAAATATAGTACCTAACATCCGATTTGGACCAAACCTTTTTTCTGACAATGAGTTAGACATGAGGAATCCTAATAAATGGTCAAAATTCACCCACGGATCCCCCATACCCCATACCCCACACCAATACCACCTCAACAACAAGTGTATATAGTATCAGTTTTCTATGTTTGACAAGTAGTATGGAGCTGCGGCTCAGAGTATTGTTTCTTCATCCTATGTAATGTATTCTCAGTGAATCAAATAAATCACCTAATAGCAGTAGTCAGAACCTGGCAATATCAGAATGTAGGATGGGACATAAACCCAACAACTTCAATGACTCATTTCTCTGAACAGAAAAAAAACCCACCACCAAATTCCCTGAGAATACATTACATTGGTGAAGAAACAATATTTTCTACTAGAACTGATACTATATACTCGTTGTTGGGGTGGGATTGTCATGGGGGTCCAAGTCGGATGTTAGGTACTATATCTATTGAATATTATATGAATCCTATAAATTAAAATGGCCAATTTGGGTGAAATCAATCAGCTTAATTTCTCAGTGATCCAATGATATTTCAACGAAATAATGTTTCCGGAATGCTTATCTTATCTTTTTCTGACTACATAAATGATTTCAGAACAATCTGAGATGGTGGGTGTCATTGCTTGCTGAAATGACATGTAACGACCCACATGCACGAGCACGACCGTACACACACACACACACACACACACACACACACACACACACACACAAACCCTCCCCCCAATCCAAAGATAAACTCAACCGCTCCACTTCAAACAGCATCAGCGGAGTAGTGGAGCTCATTCCACCATCCCTCCTCCCTCTCATCCCTCCCTCCCACAGGAATAAAAACAACATTCTGTTGAGCGGGATCTTATCTATTCCCATTGCTCTTCATCAAAAACTAATTCTAAACTCTACAGGCGTTTTTTTTACATTTCAGTGTCTTTTGATGCATCCCCAAGTCATTACTATAGTGAATGATTGTCCAAATGATCAATGACGTCAGTTAACCTTTGACTCTCTGACCTTAGCTTGATTCATGTGGTCATCTAAAGATTAATGTGGTCAACAGACAGATGCAGCTGCACTCACGTAGTAGTAGCAGCCTACTCGTTGGTAGTAGTTGCTAGTCAAGTCTCACAACAAACACGAGTAATAGAAATCCATGAGACTGTTTTAATAAACATACCAGGTAACATCCATCCTTTCACATTCAATAGCCTTTTAGCCTTTATCCGAGCACAAAATAGTTGGTTAAACCATTAAGCTACAGTGCATTCGGAAAGTATACAGACCCCTTGACGTTTTCCACATTTTGTTATGTTACAGCCTTACTCTAAAATTGATTAAATAGTTTTTTCCCCTCAATCTACACACAATACCCCATAATGACGAAGCAAAAACAGGTTTTCAGACAATTTTGCAAATTTATAAAAAATTAAAAAACTGATCACATTTTACTTAAGTATTCAGATCCTCTACTCAGTACTTTGTTGAAGCACCTTTTTGGAAGCGATTACAGCCTTGGGTCTTCTTTGGTATGACGCTATATGCTTGGCATGCCTGTATTTGGGGAGTTTCTCCCATTCTTCTCTGCAGATCCTCTAAAACTCTGCACAGCTATTTTCAGGTCTCTCCAGATATGTTCGATCGGGTTCAAGTCCGGGCTCTGGCTGGGCCACTCAAGGACATTCAGAGACTTGTCCCGAAGCGACTCCTGCGTTGTCTTGGCTGTGTGCTTAGGGTCCTGTTGGAAGGTGAACCTTTGCCCTAGTGGTCCTCTGTAGCTCAGCTGGTAGAGCACGGCGCCTGTAACGCCAAGGTAGTGGGTTCGATCCCCGGGACCACCCATACACAAAAATGTATGCACGCATGACTGTAAGTCGCTTTGGATAAAAGCGTCTGCTAAATGGCATATTATATTATATTATATTATTATATATTATATATATTTATATTATATTATTATAGTCTGAGATCCTGAGCGCTCTGGAGCAGGTTTTCATCAAGGATCTCTCTGTACTTTGCTCTGTTCATCTTTCCCTTGATCCTGACGAGTCTCACAGTCCCTGCCACTGTAAAACATCCCCACAGCATGATGCTGCCACCACCATGCTTCACTGTAGGGATGGTGCCAGGTTTTCTCCAGACGTGACGCTTGGCATTCAGGCCAAGGAGTTCAATCTTGGTTTCTTCAGACCAGAGAATCTTGTTTCTCATGGTCTGAGAGTCCTTTAGGTGCCTTTTGGCAAACTCCAAGCAGGCTGTCATGTGCCTTTTTACTGAGGATTGGCTTCCGTCTGGCCACTCTACCATAAAGGCCTGATTTGGTGGAGTGCTGCAGAAATTTGTCCTTCTGGAAGGTTCTCCCATCTCCACAAAGGAACTCTGGAGCTCTGTCAGAGTGGCCATCGGGTTCTTGGTCACCTCCCTGACCAAGGCCCTTCTCCCCCAATTGCTCAGTTTGGCCGGAAGGCCAGCTCTAGGAAGAGTCTTGGTGGTTCCAAACTTCTTCCATTTAAGAATGATGGAGGCCACTGTGGTCTTGGGGACCTTCAATGCTGCAGAAATTCTTTGGTACAATCCTGTCTCAGAGCTCTATGGACAATTCCTTCGATCTCATGGCCTCCTTAACACCCACTAGCTTAACCCAGAGGCCAGGCGCACCAATGTGTCGGAGGAAACGCTGTTCAACTGGCAACCGGGGTCAGCCTGCAGGAACCCGACCCGCCACAAGGAGTCGCTAGAGCGCGATGAGCCCCCCTGGACAAACCCTCCCCTAACCCGGACGACGCTGGGCCAATTGTGAGCCGTCCTATGGGACTCCCGGCCACGGCCGGTTGTGGCACAGCCCGGGAATGAACCCGGGTCTGTAGTAACGCCTCTAGCACTGCGCAACTCGGGAGGCCCTCTTTTATTTTTAATAAATGTACAAATATTTCTAACCTGTTTTCGCTTTGTCATTATGGGGATATTGTGTGTAGATTGCTGAGGATTTTTTATTTATTTATTCCATTTTAGAATAAGGCTGTAACGGTAACAAAGTGGAAAAAGTGAATGTCTGAATACAGGAAGCTGTCAGGCGCGTGTCTCATTGATTAATGAACAGGGAATCGACCTCTCTAATGATGGCGTACATCCGGCAACGCTGCGTATTGATTGAAAGATTGAATGCGACTCTCAAGGGCCTTTCCAACATGAAGCATCACCCCAGCACTGTTTTTTTCCCCGTCCTTCATTTTTACATTCCCCCCTTTATTTATCTTAGACATCCACACAGGCTTCTGGAAGGGAGAAATGAACACATTAATCACCGGAGGGATGCCGATAGAGAGAATGTGGGTAATATATGAATGAACAGTGTGATAATAGATGGGTAGACTATCACACAACAGTCAGAGAGGGAAGTGGTTGCTAGAGTGCTTTACATTTTTAAAATGGAGCAGTTCATTTTTTTATTTCAACTGTCTTTCTTTTGAAATGAGTGGGTTAGATAAGCAAGTCATTGACATTGTGTAGGTGTATAGCTGAGTAGGGGTACATTTGAATACATTTCAGTCAATTCAGGAATGTTAACTGTACTCTTAATAATGAATTGACTTCAACTCTGCTGTATGCCTATGCTGCAGGGTTTCCGTTAGCACATTTGAGAAATGTACCTAACCCATATGCTTTGGGTGTGTGACCTGGTTAGGGCGTCCACCCATGGTGCTCAAAATGACAGAAATCACATTTTAGAATATGGTAATTAATATTAACATGCAAGTCGAGGATGCAACGACGATGTGCGGTTCTTCTTACTGAATTCTGATGTGCACTTTGAACATGTTAGAATAGCTGTCCACATTTACTTTTCCTCAGCCATCAAGACGAGTAACGAACAGTAAAATCACTAGCCAATGTCAATCTACCATAGTATAAACTTTTAGGCTACCTATTCTATTGGTCAGCTTGTTGAGAAAGAAATAGCCTATTCCAAACAGACTCTGGGACAGTTGTGGGATGATTGAGGCCAAATTCATACAACCAGTAGGCCTAGGCTACATAAAAAAACCTGTTTAAAACCAATGAGGCTGATGCAACAGATCAGAACCTTTATCTTAAAATGTTGATAAACTATTATTTCTTCACATTATAAGCGCAGCAATGCCTACAAGGCAGTAGGCTAGGTGCGAATGTTCGTTCAATAAAGCAATTAGTGGGAAAACACTTTCATGTGACAGATGCACATTTTCATTAGACATTTTGAAAGAGAGGAGATCTAATAGGCTACTTTGAAGCAAGGTATGACATGGCTCATATGTATTAAAACGTTCAGGTTTCAAACAATTAAGTGTATGTTTTCAAAATGCCTACTGCCTCCAGCTCATTGCACAGTGGTGAA
Source organism: Coregonus lavaretus (assembly GCF_964263955.1). Lineage (NCBI taxonomy): Eukaryota > Metazoa > Chordata > Actinopteri > Salmoniformes > Salmonidae > Coregonus > Coregonus lavaretus. The sequence continues at coordinate 7,518,695 of NC_140012.1, forward strand.
TTGGCTAAAATGCATTATTTCGCAATGGGATTTGTTCTTCTTCCGGACAATTGGCCAGCGCCAATTCTATTTATCAACTTTTCTAAAACCAAATATTGGCCAAAAGCTGGTTATTACCGGCTAAGGGAAACCCTGCTATACTGTAATAATGCAATGTGAGCTGCATTTGTTAGTCTGTTTTTGTGTACATTTTTATCTGCTCCAAGCTTTTTTTTAAACGATTCATTGTTTCTCCCTCTTCTCTGTTATATGTAGAGGTGATTGTGTCAGGGGACCAGAGGTTTATTGTTGTTTTCTTAAAGCAGTTTTAGGAATAATATGTATTTTTTTAAAAAATTCTGGTTCTTTGTCAGACCACTTCTCAAGCTGAGATCATGGAAAAAACTATGATTATGCTTTGCTGAGTAGCTCAGGGACGGCTAGTTTAGGTTCTCAATAGTTTCCCAACGGTTCATTTTCGGTATTTATAATAAGAAACCAATGCTCTACTTAAACTATATACATTTATTTGTCTCGGTCTTTGGCCTACTTTAACTATATACTCAGCTGTGCTTTAACCTCTACCAAGGCAAGGAAATAGTTAAAACGGGGCCAAAAGTCCAATGCGTTTTCCTCATTGAATAGCCTATCCTCCTTTTAAATGGGCACGATATCTCTGTCCCATACCAGTAATATGCACCAACATCAGTGGGCTCATCAGATTAAAGTTGGGTGGGGGGGCTCTTTAATGTTGCGTTTTTTCAAAGGGCGGAGCCTAGTAATGTGGCTGCAGTGCTGCACCTTCGGAGCTGGGAGGCAGGTCCCGACATCCTTGACCCCGGCATCATTTGTTTGGATGAGAGCCGTCAGCGCCTGTCGCACGGCCCAGGATGAAGTGTCACCCGGAAAATGTCCTGCGACGCATCCACATCTCCATGGGGAGAAAAGGGGTGGGGGAAGCCGTCAGGGAGAGAAATGACCCCCTGGGCTCCTCCTAGTCTCTCCCTCTCCTTCTTTCTCTGTATCTATCACTTTATTTCTCTCCCTCTCAGTTTATTTTTTTTTGGGGGGGGGGGGGGGGGGGGGGTTACTGTGTGATTCCAGTTTTACCAGTGAGTCCTAAGGGGTTTGTGCTGTTCAGTTGTTTCAGCAGAACAAAGCATGGGTGCATGAGAATACTGTATCTCTGAGAACCTGTAGTAGCATACAGTAATAGGCTAAAGAGCCCAGTGTTTTAGTACTCGAGTCCAGGACTAGGACTCCAGTCTTGATTTTCATGACTTGTAATTCGACTTAGACTCTACCATTGGCGACTCGGATTGGACTCACCTTCTCGCCTTCACTTGGACTGGATAGGCAATGATAAGCAGAATATTAGCAGCACTAGATGCTAACCAGTCACCGTCCTTCTAGATAGCTACTCTTAAACTGGTTAAGAAACACAAGCTGCTTTACTACATTTTAAAACAATAGCATTTAGTTTAATAGTAAAACAACAGTCTAGCTGTGTTTGTCTCTCTCCCCCTTGAGTATAGAAAAGTAGGCTGTCTTTCAATTTGTCATCTCGCTCAACCCTCCCACTTTCCCCACTGCATCCCATAGCCAGGTTCTGACAACCCTCCCACTTTCCCCACTGCATCCCATAGCCAGGTTCTGACAAGCCTCCCTCTTTTCTACAGAGAAAACGTCTTGTTTCTAGCCCTAACCGTTCAAACGTTATGACTCATTTTACTGGCGTTATGTTTTTGTCTTTCTATCGCGCATTCGAGGGCGCATTTTACATTCATAAACCATATCGCGGGCTGTTCTATAACTAGGCTACTCTGACTAAAGCCATTGGGACTCTTGACTCGAGCACAGGGGACTTGGGACTCGGATTCTAGGTTTAGTGACTCGACTAAATCACTGAATTGGAGCCTATGTGTTAAATCGTGACAGGACTCCGTACACACATTTCCATCTTAGCACTATATACCATAATTCTCTTTCTGCTCGTTTGTGTTTGATTGGCTGGAAACACAGCCTACATTCAGTACTTATACTTCAAACCATAATCTTTTCCTATTTTACTTGAACAGAAAACCCCTCAAAGTCCTTTTCCAAAACAACGCCCTACTCTGCTAGCCGTCTGAAAATACATATTTTTAGATCCGGCACAGTTAGTAATTAGATTTTAGCGGATATCGATGGCGAGATGTCTCTGTAATGAAAAGCTTTCACAGGACACGTGGCTATTTATATACCCATAACGTTGGCTGTACAGTGGGGCCTAATGTGCCTTTTCTATGGCGACCCATGCATAAATTGTCAGCGGGAGCAAGCATTAAGTCCGAGCTACTACAGTAAGTGGTGGGCCCCATGATGGAGGAGGAGAGAGAATGAGGAGAAATGAAGAGAAAAGAGGAGAGGGAGGAGGAGATGAGGACAGAGAAGGGAGGAGTAGAGAGGGAAGAAGAACAAGGGAGGAGAGGCCAGGGATGAGAGTAGAAAAACGGGAGAGGAGAAGGAGTGGTCGGACGACGGAAAGAAGAGAAAGGGAGAGAAGAGTAGTGTAGAAGAAAGAACATCCTTCGAGAAGGGATTCAGGAATATGTATAAGAGGAAAGAAAGAAAGAAAGACTTAAGAGGAGGAAAAACGGCTAAAGTGGTTGTAGACGGATAGATCCTATTTGTTTCCATGGTTGCAGAGCTCTCCGTGAACAATACAAAGCAATGAGGAGGCAGATGTGCGCTCCGCTCCTTGTCCCTGTCCCACATTCAGCAGTGCTGTGCCTGTCTAAATGAGGAGAAGGCCTTCCTTTAATGGGCTAGACTGGGGCTCTCTCTCTTTCCCTCTCCACAGCTCCCCACTGGGTCTGCAGCGTTAACACTGACACACAGGGAGAGGAGATGCAATAACACAGCCCAAATTACCTCACACACACACACAGCCAAGATTATGATGGATCCCTCTGCTGATTAGTTAGCCTAGCTAAGGAGGGAGGTAGGTGCACAGGCTGGTTGGCATAAATTTGGCTGCAAATTATGTGGAGAATAATTACCTTCATATACTGCTCGACAGTTGAAATTAAGGAGGGGTACTACTTCAATTGGGGGCTTCCCTTTAGTTCATTAATTCGGCCATTTTAAAAACAAGCGCACATAAATCAACAAGGATAACGCGCAAAGTTTGGGACTTATTTCCATTGTGGTCCTCTTGTGACAAGATGGCTTGGCAAGATCGGCAACACGGTTGTCCACAGAATGGCAGCGAAAGATCTATTAAAAACAAAGCAGATGAACCTCCCTCCGTAGACGAGTTGCTGTTGAAGAGATGGCCAGTAGGGGGCACTCATCCCCATTGAACAATGAGACTAAACACCTGGGACGTATAAGCATCTCAGTGTAGGAGTGCTGATCCAGGATCAGTTTTTTCCCCTTTAGATCATAATTAATAAGATTATGTAGACAGGGGGAAACTTATCCTAGATCAACACTCCTGCCATGACACTTTTTGAGTACGGGCCCTGATGGTCCCATGAAGGACCATCTCCCTATTATCCAAGACCCTCAACATTAAAGAGGGATTCCTCTTCAGTAGAGGGAAGCTGAACCCCCTTTTATCCCCAAATGATTCTATACAGGGAGAGGAGAGACCATAACACAGCCCAAATTAGTTGTCTTTAATTGTGCCTAGGATGGGATCCTCTCCCCCAACGCTGCTCCTAAGGCTCCCAGCTGCTCTGAAGCGGCTGGATAACTGGCTGCTGAAAGGCTCCTCGAGCCAGAGTGAAGAGACCAAACGGGTGTTTTGAATTGAAAGGCCTCAGCTAGCTTCGCGACGCTTGCTAGTGCGATAAATGTACAGCGGACGAGCCAATTTCCTCTGGCATGGCGCCCCGCCGAGGAGTTTGTCGAGTCAACGAGAACCACCTGGGCCGCGTTGTGATTGCCGTTGGCAGCGCAGAGGAGCATTCGACTCGTCAAAGTTTACTGAGGTATTGTTGAACCCAATTTGGAGGTTTGACAGTTTGACTGAGGAGAAATGTTTACTGTAAGCGGACATTTGGACGTTTTTCTCTGAGACCCAAGGACAAATGTTGTCATTGTTCCCCTGGTGGTGTGGGCAGTATGCTCATGAGCTAAATCAACGGGGATTTAACCATCTGCAAAATCAATGTTTTTTTCACCTATCTGATCTTCATTGGGCTCTTTGGCCTGTTTTGACACTTCAGTTCAGCATAGTGTTGCTTGTTGTTATTTGGACTGAATTGGACTATTTGGGTTAATTGCGTGTATGTATTTCTCTGTGTTTGTCATGTTCTCTGTGTGGTCAGTGGTCAGTAGTGGCCTAAGGATCTAGGTCACTATATAAAGACTGTGGACGGGGAGTTAGGGACATGGCCCTTTGTGTGTATGTCTATCCCCCCTCTCCCCAGGGAGTGTCTGGATGGATGACTGCATGCTGGCTGGAGTAGCAGTAGCGCTAATCTCATTTGGTGATAGAAATACGTGTGTGTGTGTGTGTGTCTGGGGAGGGGGTGTGTCTGTATCTGACCAGAGGCGGCCTTCACAGCCCGCTCCCCGGGTCTGTTTCTGGCAGGCATATGTCCAGTGTGTTTGCTTTCCTGTCCCTCTGTGCCCACTGCCTAGCCCCCTCTACCTCTCTCAATCTCTTTCTCCCTCTCCATCTCCCCGCTGTATTTATCATTCTTTCTTTCTTCCCTTCACCCTTCATTTCTCTCTCTCTTCGTCCTCTACTCCTCTCTCTATCCCTCTCTCCATATCCCTTTGGCCACCCGGTGCTCCCTGAAGTCAAGTGTCCACATTGTTCTCCAGTCAGTCAGTCTCTCCCTCCAGCTGAAGAGGGCCCTGCTCTGCTCCTTGGCATTTGGGCCTCTAATTGAGCTGGCGTCATTTGAATATTCCATAAACCCCTGCTTCAAGAGTCCCTCCATTGTTTCCCACCAAATGTGTGAGAGAGAAAAGTGAGTTCTCTGATTCGATCTTTGGATGATTAGGCTTCTGCAGCCTCATAAAGAAACAAATCGTAAAACAACAATGACATTAACGTTCTTTCTCTCTCCAAATCCTGCACTGCCAGGTTACATACATCATATCTGGCCTGAGCCTTCATTCATTGTGCTTTGTTGTGTTCGCATCGATAACCAGTGAATGCATAGCTAGCCTATCAGAATGCTTAGTGAGTCAATAAGAATTCCCAGAGCCAAAGGTTGTAATAAAGCAATGTCTACAGTGTGTTTAACAGCTGCCTCACAAACAAAACCCTCTAACTGATAACATTGAACAAATCACTCTCCAGTTCTGATACATTCTACTGTTCTGCAGGGCTACTGGGCTACCAATCAATCCAACAGTCCATCTTCATTTTGAGATGCAGTAGGATCGTTACCTTTGCTCCGTCTGTAGGGCCGTTCGAGGCTTGTGTTGAACTTCGCCCTGGAGTTAGCTGTTACACATGCATGGCGCTTTAAATCTTTCAAAGCGGTTGCTTTTACAAAAGCAGAATCAAAAAATGCCTTCTCTGGTTGCAAACCAAAAAATGACCCACGGCATGCACCCCGAGGCAGGAGCAGCCAGATTGGTCAAGAGCGGGAGGGGGAAAAAGACTGAAATCTGAAACAGTGGAAGCTCTCACAGGCACACATTCGCAAACACACTCCATTTTTCTCAGTTACCTCACCCATATGTGTACACACACACACACACACACACACACACACGCACACCCCTCCTACTCTGTGTGTGTCTTTGTGCTGTGTCAGGCTCTTCTTGGCATGTTAATCGTAATGGATCTCATTATGCAGCTGGGTCGGTGGGGCCTGTCTGTCTGGCGGGATATGATAGCTGGATATGATAGCCATGATGGCCTACCCCTTCTCTATCTCTCACACGCGTACAGATGCATCGGTCGATCACGCACACGCAAGCACTCACACAGACGCATCAGTCAATCACTATGTACACACACACACCCATATGTTTACATGTCATACATAAGCAAACAAAACACACATGCACACAGATAAGACATATTGTAGTAAGATTTTACTCGTACACACACACTCACATACATTATTGGGCCAGACACACTCAGTCAGGCCCTCCTCGCCAGACACAATGGACATTAGTGGCTCAGCTTGCCTTCAGACTGGAGTGAAGGACTGCAGAGGGGAGGGAGGAAAAATGGAACTTATCCTGTTTCCCCCCATCACCATTTCCCCTCTTTCCCTCTCACTCACTCCATCTCATATCTGTCACTTGTTTGGAGGAAACAGGCAGCTGTTGGCTTGTCCCCTGAGGTATAATACAATACATGGGACTGAATCTCCTCTCCCTATATTAAGGACTGTGCCTTTACAATATGGCTGAAGCCATGAATCCATGGTCAAATTCATTAGGTACCAAAAGGAAGAAAATGGACTAAAACAGGGAGGGACAACCTGAACTTGTACAAAATAAACACTTGTTTTTGCTACGGTGTACCCTAATGAATACAGCCCATATGTAGTTGCACAACAAAACGCATTGCCAGTCAGTGAATGCCTTTTAGGTTTCTCAGCCTGCGTTCCACTCTGATCTATGAATTTAAAGCACTGCCTCCTAACGTTGTTACAGTAGCAACATTTGTCAGTGTGAGTGACCATTAGGAAACCCAATTAGGTGTGGTATAGTGAGTGAGGAAGCTGTAATGTAATGTGTTCCCGTCATGACTGACCCTCCCAGCCGAGCCAGGCCCAATTGGCTGTCATTTGTGGGCGAGAAGGCAAGGAGGCCTGGGGGCCTAGGGGTAGGAGAGGTGGGGGTAAAAAGGCTCCGGCCCTCCCTGACTGATACAGTTAATAAACTTCATTAATATTATTTTCCTTTTCTCCCACTCCCTGTCCCTCGGTCTCTTGTTTTCTCTTTCCCTCTTTTTTTGCTTGCTCTTGATTTTTCCTGCTTTCTTTCTCTCCTGTCTCTCTCGTCTCTCTCTTTCCTTCTCTCTCTCTTCCCTCTTTCTCTCTGACAGAGGGGTACCCATGCGATCGATGCCGCCTGCCATCCAGCATCCACCCGGAAGCACAGTTGGCCGGTGAGCAGACCACTCCATCAGTCTAAGCACTGCCATTAGAGCAGGGGAGAGGAGGAGAGCACCGGTAGGCACACACTCCCTCCTACCCATTCACTACTACTGCCTACTGTATTGCTCATTCTCACAAGCTGTACTGTGTCCAAATGGAAGACAGAGCTACTCCCTATGTAATGTTCACTTGTGAGTTTTTGACTGCTGCGCATGCGACGTGATTGCTGTGTGTACGTGTGGACATACTTACGCACTCCCTATAGTTTCTGCGGAAGTGGGCTTTCACACGCTCATTGGAGTTTGTGTAAATGCACTGCAGTGTGTGTGTTCATTGGGAGAGGAAGCTGTGCTATCGCTGTGGAGAGTTTGAGGTGGAAAATGGCACAGGTACATTTCCCTGTAAATGTGTCTGTTCTTTGTTTGAAATGTAAACTCTGTGGCGAGTCTTGTTTTTTTTCCCCTGCTGATTACGTGTGTTACACAAGAGGAGGGAATACATGCTCGCAGCTTGTACTGGAAAATGTAGTAGGGTTGTCACGATACCAGTATCGCGATACTCAGAGGTATCGTGGCAAGGAAACAAAACATGAAGCAGACTACATTTTCTGAGGAAAACAGTCTTTATGTTGATTTTCCAAGCTATAGCACATTTGACATCCAGTAGGTTTTTTAAAGGACCAAAGAGTTTAGTCTGCTTTTGTTTTTCCTTCTTGCCAAGGAAAATCAGGTATCGCGATACTGGTATCGTGACAACCCTACGCAGGTAGATGTAATTTTCGACGTCCTTTGGGTGTTGGGTCAAAGTGCAAACTCTTTAACAGGACCCGTGTGCGTCACCATCTATGCCAGAATGCTAGAAGATCTACGTTACAAAATACCAGTACATCCCATTTCGGCTTCCCCTTAATTGGAATCACTTCCCCATGTGCCACAAGTCAGGGCCCATTAGGATCAACAGACCACAAGAACAAGCATTTACAGCCTAAAATGAAGCTCATCAGATGCATCTACGACTGAGAATTCCCCCCGTGGTTGACATATCTCCTCTTCAATTAAACTCACATCACGTAGTAAATGTGGCTACAGAGAAATGTCTTCTTTTCTTCTCGTGAGCAAATCAGTCCTGGCTCCGACCCCTAGATCTTGGCCCCTCCTGTTGATGAGGCCCGAAAGCTTTGACAAGTGAAAGACTATTCTGACTTGAGTATTTTGTGCTAATGTTATCATCCCATTTCCATCCGAACACCGTTCCACAGGGATTTCCCTCGGCCCCTTTGATTTTGTCGAGGCCGACTCCACGCAAGAAAAACACAATGTTCTACATTTCTCCGAGCTGGAAGGGGGGGAGGGGGGGGTAGGAGAGGGAAAAGCGAAATCTCATGGGCATGAATTAAAGATCACTGTATTTCTTGTTGGACACATTTTAAGTGCAAATGTCCTACCATTGCCCGTGTGTGTTTGAATTAGAGGCCTGTGATTGTTGGCTGGTGTTGTCGAGACTACAAGATTTCGATGAAATCCATAGGAAAAATGCCTGACGTATGAGCTTGCCAGTCCTTCCACCTACAGGGCTCTGTGTCTGCCAGTGGTAACCCACCCAGACGTGTCTTAATTTTTTTAATAATGCAGCAATAACAATAGATCCTACAGGCTAATCACCCTCTGCTCTCGCCTCCAAAACTGAGCGATGCAACATTACCTAGCGCTCCCTTCAATTAGGCTATTCATCATGCGTCTTATCTGGGCATGGGTTTGATTGAGTGTTGGGATGGGATGGGGGGGGGGCTATTGAGGGTGTGGGGGATGTTGATGGTAATGGAATGGGAATGGTGGATGGGGTGGTAGAAGTGCTCTATATATAGGTACGTGAGTGAGAGAGTTGCGAGCAAGTCTGAACCAGATCTACAGAAGTGTATAAATCAAACCAGATGATAGGCCTCCCTCCCGCTACTCTAATTTGCTGAGTGTGAGCCGGCAGATTTTTCTCTTCCCCCTACCTGCCTGTTATGTATGGATGTGTGGGCTGGCTGGTAGACTAGGCCTCCCTTTTTCTCTCTCCCCCATGAAACAGATTTGTCTGGGGCCCCTGTCCAATATCCAGCCGCACCGGGTGTTGTGAGACGGGTGACACATTTTTATAACCAACTCGGAGGTGTAATTTAAGGACCTGCGAGGAAGGTTAGACTGATTTATGTGGGCCAACCATAATGGCAGCACAGATATGGCTCCCTACCTAAATTGGTGGTAATGAAAGTTTTGTGTAAATGGAGGGCGGGAAAAGGCGTCCTCTTCCAGTCCCTGCCTGTCGATCTCTATTTCTTCCCTTTTCCCCCCTCTTTTTTCCATCTCATTTGAGATCGATCTGTCTCTCTATCCCCCGCTCTCCCTCCCTCCCTCCCTCCCTCCCTCCCTCCCTCCCTCCCTCCCTCCCTCCCTCCCTCCCTCCCTCCCTCCTCACCTACACTGTTTCTGACTACAGTATATCTCTCCCTCTCTCTCTTTATATGTCCCCCTCTTTCCCTCTCTCCCTTTTTCTTTTTCAGTACTATATCTCTCTCTGACTCTGTGTGGAGATGTGGGGGGGCTGGGGAAGATGGGTTGGGGGACGAGGGGGACAGGGGAGGGGTGTGGGGGCCATCTGGGCCTCTCCGGTGTTTGTCAGGACAGATTCATCCATAACCACAGACTGGTGGGCTGATGGCTGGCTCCCTCCATCTCTCGCTCCCTCTCTGGAATCACTTTCAGCTTGGCTGTAGCGCCGACCATCCCGCTTGAAGGAGAGGGAGGGACCCAGGAAAATAGCGCTGTCTTCACTGCCTCTCAATACAACTGAATGCATGCCTCCCAGGCCCAGCACTTCTGTCTTTTGTCACTCCCTCCCACACATACACTTCTTATATATGACTTATACGAATGTCTTTAAGCAGCAGTGTTGGTCCCCCTCCCCCCTCTTCTCCTCTGCCACGTTGAGTTATGCACAGATCTAGGATTAATAAGTTAATTAGCATTTTCTCTGAGGTGGTAGTGTGGCTCACATAGTCCTAGTAAGAAAAAAACTGAAAAGAACTCTTAAGTATACACTGAGGATACCAAACATTGGGAACACCTTCCTAATATTGAGTTGTATTACGACCCCCCCCCACACGGGTTACTGTTGAGCATGGAAAACCCAGCAGCGTTGCAGTTGTTGACACAAACCAGTACGCCTGGCAACTACTACCATACCCTGTTCAAAGGCACTTACAGGGATCGTAGCTTTCACCTGGTCAGTCTATGTCATGGAAAGAGCGTGTTTTGTACAGTACCAGTCAAAAGTTTGGACACACCTACTCAATCAAGGGTTCTTCTTTATTTTTACTATTTTCTACATTGTAGAATAATAGTGAAGACATCAAAACTATGAAATAATACATATGGAATCATGTAGTAACCAAAAAAAGTGTTAAACAAATCGAAATAAATCTTATATTTGAGATTCTTCAAAGTAGCCACCCTTTGCCTTGATGACAGCTTTGCACACTCTTGGCATTCTCTCAACCAGCTTCATGAGGTAGTCACCTGGAATGCATTTTAATTAACAAGTGTGCCTCGTTAAAAGTTAATTTGTGGAATTTCTTTCCTTCTTAATGCATTTGAGCCAATCAGTTGTGTTGTGACAAAGTAGGGGGGTATACAGAAGATAGCCTTATTTGGTAAAAGACCAAGTCCATATTATGGCAAGAACAGCTCAAATAAGCAAAGAGAAACGACAGTCCATCATTACTTTAAGACATGAAGGTCAGTCAATATGGAAAATGTCAAGAACTTTGAACGTTTCTTCAAGTGTAGTCACAAAAACCATCAAGCGCTATGATGAAACTGGCTCTCATGAGGACCGCCACAGGAATGGAAGATCCAGAGTTACCTCTGCTGCAGAGGATAAGTTCGTTAACAGCCTCAGAATTTGCAGGTGTTATGGTGTGGGGGCACTTTGCTGGTGACACTGTTTGTGATTTATTTAGAATTCAAGGCACACTTAACCAGCATGGCTACCACAGCATTCTGCAGCGATACGCCATCTCATCTGGGTTGGGCTTAGTGGGACTATCATTTGTTTTTCAACAGGACAATGATCCAACACACCTCCAGGCTGTGTAAGGGCTATTTGACCAAGAAGGAGAGTGATGGAGTGCTGCATCAGATGACCTGGCCTCCACAATCCCCCGACCTCAACTCAATTGAGATGGTTTGGGATGAGTCGGACCGCAGAGTGAAGGAAAAGCAGCCAACAAGTGCTCAGCATATGTGGGAACTCCTTCAAGACTGTTGGAAAAGTATTCCAGGTGAAGCTGGTTGAGAGAATGCCTTGATGACAGCTTTTTACACTCTTGGCAAAGGGTGGCTATTTGAAGAATCTCAAATATATTTTGATTTATTTAACACTTTTCTGGTTACTACATGATTCCATATGTGTTATTTCATAGTTTTGATGTCTTCACTATTATTCTACAATGTAGAATAATAGTAAAAATAAAGAAAAACCCTGGAATGAGTAGGTGTGTCCAAACTTTTTACTGGTACTGTATGCTCAGTGAATAAGAGGGTAGTTGTCTTTCCTACAAAGAACTCTGGAGTACAGAGTAAACAAATCGATGGTACAGTGTATACACACACCCACACACACACACATGCACACCACATAATGCTCCAGAGATCTGCCCACTCTCCTCCTGCACCCTCCCCTCAAGACCGGGGCCCCCTATGAAGACAATTTTGTAACTCCAGACATTGCACAATGGCCATATCCTTCTGCAATATCCTGAGCAAATATTACCAACAGTACAGTTAATACCACACTACTGTAGTTTCCAAGCTCCACCCAATCAATGAACAGTGTTTGGCGCTGCCGAGAAAAAAATATTTTCAGGCAACCGTGTAAATAGTATGACAATAACAAACGCTAATAATTGCTCGCTCGGGCCCGGACAGCGGTCGACACGTCCTCGTAAATGAGTGGCGACCGCCTGTGAAGTTGATCTTGGCCGCTGTAGAGCCGTTGATTACTCTGGCCAGTCTGTGGCTGACACACTGCTTGCTCAGTCTTCTGAAATGGCACTTAAATGCATTTTGGGAAAAGATCATACCACTAATTCAGCTTCCTCCAAGGCCCTCTCTGAGCAGAGCTGTTCTAGCTTGGGGGGGGGTTGTTTACCTCCCCGAAAACGCTCCGGGTGGTTGTGTGTTATCGTCTGGCAGTTGTGTGTTATAAGCTACATCCTTGCGGCGTGCTCCAACATAATGCATGTATGAGAATACCTTTGTCAGTAGGTTGCTAAAATTAGCCCTCCTAAACCCCAAAAAAGTAAGGGGAAGATATAGAACTCAGCAGTAGCGATTGCACATAATGTTCTGGTCACTCATGCACAAATAGGAACCCTTTAAAAGCTTTGCGGTATAATCGTTGTGTGTAAGGACACTCTGTGGGACGTGTGTGGTAGCAGGCCTCATGATCTCATAGAGCGAGACACACACACACACACTTTTATTCAGGACATGAAATCGAAGCCCATGTAGTTGTCTTTGCCTCCCCCCCACACTGACACCAATCCTTATTCGTCATGGCAGAATACGTTGTCTTCCCTGATTTCAGATCCCTCTCAAATGTTACATTTGGATCTTTTTGCGGCAGATAGAAATGAGGTCAGTACTGTATTTGATCACCATCATGCTTTGTACCTGTTTTCTTCATCTACGGGAGCCGTCCAAACTGTTTTATTTTAGGAATGATTCTTTGTTTTACTGTTCTCTCCCTCATTTTTCTGCTTTCTCTCTTCTCTCGCTCTTTTCTCTTGCTCTTTTTTCTTTTCTCTTCTCTCTCTCTCTCTCGCACTTTTCTGTCTTTGCTCTCTCTCTCTCTCTCTCTCTCTCTCTCTCTCTCTCTCTCTCTCTCTCTCTCTCTCTCTCTCTCTCTCTCTCTCTCTCTCTCTGTGCCTCGTCCATATGCCATGAAAAATGACTGGAAACATATGTGCCCTTGCCTGCCTATTAATTTCTATTCATTTGATCCCTGTTGTAATCTACTCACAACAAGCACTACAAAACAACCTGATAAGGTTGTGTTGTGGTGTCCATCTCTGTCTATATTGGTAAATACATTTCATCCATGTTTAGTAGGCCTACGTCGTCATAGGAAGAGATGAAATAGCGGTTTTATAGGCTAGCTCATTTAACTTTGCACTATATAGAGGGAAATCATTCAATTCATAGTCATATAGAGTCAAGTCATCAGGAAAATCCCCTAAATAATGTATGTTTTAACCATGGGTTGGAACCGAAAATTATTTTCCAATTGTTTTGTTCTGAACAGAACCATTATTTTTTTTCGTTCCGTTCAAATGTTCCGACCAGCAAAATAAAGTTCTGAACCTGTTCGAACCCCAAAAAAAGTAACTGTTTATATTGTTCCTTTTGAATCATCTTAAACCATTTTAGTTTTTTTTTTTAAACATTTAGCTCGTCATTCAATTACTTCACCAATCTGTGTGGATAGAGGAGCATGCTATGAAGCGGGCAAGCTATTTACATGCATTGGACAGACAAGTGTAGGGCGCGAGTTGCAACTGAACTTTTGCAGATGGGGAGAGAGCGAGAGAGGGTGGAGGAGACTTGGCTTGAAGCACTGGCCATCTTGTGATGACATGCATTATCTGAATGAGGCCCACAGAATTATACCTACGGTAACTGGCTTCTATGAAGGTACTTTGAATGTCTTTGAACTTCGGAGAGTTGGCTTAACGTAGAACCAAAATTAGCTAGCTAGCTAACAAGCTAGCTAGCTAGCTAACAAGCTTGTGTGTTTGCAGAACGGCACCAGAATTACAATAACACGTCTTACCTTTTTGTAGTTCATTAATTCAATTTGAAATGTGATAACTATAGTATCCTTAACTAGCGTTGAAAAAGTTAATCCATTCTTCTCTAATAAAAAATCTCTCCCTATTTTCTGAATCCCGCTTGTAACGTCAGTAGTAGACTGTGGTACGGAGGTGGAGGGGCAGGTAGTCTACACACGCACACACAGTGACAGGCAGACCCTGGAATACGTTTTTGAGTGACTGAGTGAGGGCTTTGAATAGGCACTTTGTTGAGTTTTTTTGTGTTACAAAACAATTATTATCCAGGAACATAAAATAACGTTATAAACTGGTTCCCATGCTTTTAAAATAATTGTTCTGTTCCAGAACAGTATAGATCCACTTTTGTTCCCGGTTTTGATTATGTTCCTCAAAAAAATCATACAAAAATACAGTTCTGTTCCTTGGACCCTGCTTTTAACCCATTTTTACACAGAATGTTTCTAACGTCCATGTATAATTCTTGTGTAGTATAATTATTGTGTAGTTTTAGTCTTGTAGATGGCCTCACAATCACACACGGTCATCAGAGCAGGTGAGTGATGCTCTACTCCTAGATGGACCCTTCCCTTCGTCCCGTTGTGCGAGGAACTGATATTCCAGTCCCTGATGAGATGAAGGGCTCCAGGCTGCAGATTGGAGCCATCTGATATCTGAGGAGACGTTGCAGGCTCTCTGATGGAGTGCTCTAATCCTAGTACAGGTGGTGGCTCTGCTGAGCGTGGAGAAAGGAGGAGGATAGGTCACAGTGTCACCCTCGCTTCACTCCTCTCTGAGTGGAGGAAGAGGGACGCGCGCAGAATCACACAGCACACCGACATGCATGCTAACACACATGCGCACGCGCACATTTTACATTTTTTTTTTTTACATATTTAGCAGACGCTCTTATCCACACACGGTAAAGGATTTAATTTTTTATTTTATTAGGATCTCTTTTAGTCATCATTTGGATTAATCTTCCAAGAGTCCTTAAACATTCAAATACAATTTATAATATGATCACATTTTCACATCTAACACACTGTTACAAACAGACATAATACACTGACATATTGACCAGATAAATACTCTAACGAAAAGATAGATTGATTCCTTCATCTACCATAGTCCTGCACTACCTTCAAATGTATTATATTTAAATGGTTCTAAAGTATTTTTTGAATTTATATATTGAAAGGTTTCTGGTTTGCTCAGATAAATTATTCAATTTCCCCCTTCTGATAACCAGGTGGCGAATCGCATCTCTGCATGTCTGGCAGACATATCAGTGTGGATGTCGGATCACCACCTCAAACTGAACCTCGGCAAGACGGAGCTGCTCTTCCTCCCGGGGAAGGACTGCCCACTCCATGATCTCGCCATCACGGTTGACAACTCCATTGTGTCCTCCTCCCAGAGTGCAAAGAACCTTGGCGTGACCCTGGACAACACCCTGTCGTTCTCCGCTAACATCAAAGCGATGACCTGATCCTGCAGGTTCATGCTCTACAACATTCGCAGAGTACGACCCTACCTTACACAGAACGCGGCACAGGTCCTAATCCAGGCACTTGTCATCTCCCGTCTGGATTACTGCAACTCGCTGTTGGCTGGGCTCCCTGCCTGTGCCATTAAACCCCTACAACTTATCCAGAACGCTGCAGCCCGTCTGGTGTTCAACCTTCCCAAGTTCTCTCATGTCACCCCGCTCCTCTGCACACTCCACTGGCTTCCAGTTGAGGCTCGCATCTACTACAAGACCATGGTGCTTGCCTACAGAGCTGTGAGGGGAACGGCACCTCCTTACCTTCAGGCTCTGATCAGACCCTACACCCAAACGAGGGCACTACGTTCATCCACCTCTGGCCTGCTAGCTCCCCTACCTCTACGGAAGCACAGTTCGCGCTCAGCCCAGTCAAAGCTATTCGCTGCTCTGGCACCCCAATGGTGGAACAAGCTCCCCCACGACGCCAGGACAGCGGAGTCACTGACCACCTTCCGGAGACACTTGAAACCCTACCTTTTTAAGGAATACCTGGAATAGTATAAAGTAATCCTTCTACCCCCCACCCCCCATAAAAAATAAAATATAAGTTGTTGTCCCACTTCAACATAAGTTTAATGCACCAATTTGTAAGACTGCTAAATGATGTAAATGTAAATCTAAATGTTATTTTGCCTATTTCCCTTTTCTGTCTGGATAACACATAGATGGTGGACAATCTATTCCTAGTATTTACTGAATGTCTGTCTCTTACCAACTGAATACTGTTGGGAATGGAGTTTGGCCGTACGTGGTGTACATTGTGATTGATGACCAACCAAGAGCATTGTGCATGACTACAACAGAATAACCAAAACTCCACCTTAAAACAATCCTTGCTGCTTTGTTCTGTGCATCTGCAGCCTCCTAATTTCACTTGCTGATTCATTTCCCCAGACCACAGAACAGTAGTTCACCTGACTCCCAATGAATGCTTTGGTTGTTTGCTTAATAATCTTTCCCAGTATTATTTGAGACGACCATGATAAGCAGTTGTCTAGCTGCAACCCTAGTAGTTTGGTTTCTGACATTTCCTAGTTGGAACAGACCAACATAACCTTGGTTTTTTGGTGTTCAAAACAAGTTTGTTCCGGCAAACCCACTCCCTGATATTTCCCAGATCTACCTGTAGAACTTGCTGGACATGTTGAACCGATTGTCTTGCTGGTTTAAATTGTAGTGTCATCTGAAAATATAGTAGCTTGAGTTTCAGATAAGGCATAAGGAAGGTCGTTGGTATATATTAAATAAAGAAGTGGCCCAATGCAGCTGCCCTGCGGTATTCCACAGTTTAAAGCATGAGGGGAAGAAAACGACCCATTGATATACAGTAGGTGGACTGTTTCCTGTCAGTTAGATATGACTGTACCCAAGTCAATGCTGCCTCCTTAAACCCATAATGCAATAATTTTGTCAAAATTATTTCATGTTCCACTAAATCAAATACTGCACTAAAATCTAAAAATAGTACACCCACAAGCCTGCCATTATCCATAGCATTGAGCCACTGGTCAGTCATGTCAACCAATGCAGTGGTAGTGGAATGGTTTTTGCGATAAGCATGCTGATTGGCTGTGATCAGATCATTCTTTTCCATATACACCCATATTTGTCTACTTACAATACCCTCTAATATCTTACTGAGTGAAGGGAGTAGACTAATTGGTCGACTATTGGCAGGAGTAATGGGTTTTTGCTGTCTTTCTGGATTGGACACAGTTTAGCATGCTTCCATACATTTGGGAATGTCCCCTTTTCCAGTGACCAATTAAATATGTATTTCAGTGGAGCTGCAATCTGGGGAGCAGCATAGCGAAATAATAAATTGGTCCATAACCTGTAGATTTACCATTGGGTAATGACTTCAATTGGTTTAACACCTCCTCTACTGACACCATTTCTAGACTAAAAGAGCAGGTTTTTTTGCTCATAAAATGATCATCAATCCATTGGACAATAGCTTGTTTGCAAGAATGTGTGTTTACATTATCGCACAGTAAATTCATTTTCTTTGTAAAAAAATCTGCAAAATGACTGGCAATATCAGCTGGTTTTGTTGTTGTTCTCCCGTCAACCTCCACACTAGATGGGCATGATGAGATAGATGTACCGAGTAAGGAGAGGAGTTACGAGGCTAATACAATCTCCTGGCTCGGTTGAAGGTTAATGCCAGAAAAGACCGGCTACAATAAACGCTATTAGAGGTCCTGAGATGGAGAGGAGATATCTGTGACCTGACCTTTTTAGGTGTCGCATAGCTTCATTCAGAACTGGATCTGTTTTTCTGCTTGACTTGTTTGCTCTCGTTTAGGAAATCAGTAGTAATTTCAGTTCATGTCGCAGCTTAATATTGGGGATTTCATTTACAGTGGGGAAAACAAGTATTTAGTCAGCCACCAATTGTGCAAGTTCTCCCACTTAAAAAGATGAGAGAGGCCTGTAATTTTCATCATAAGTACACGTCAACTATGACAGACAAAATGAGATTTTTTTTTCCAGACAATCACATTGTATGATTTTTAATGAATTTATTTGCAAATTATGGTGGAAAATAAGTATTTGGTCAATAACAAAAGTTTCTCAATACTTTGTTATATACCCTTTGTTGGCAATGACACAGGTCAAACGTTTTCTGTAAGTCTTCACAAGGTTTTCACACACTGTTGCTGGTATTTTGGCCCATTCCTCCATGCAGATCTCCTCTAGAGCAGTGATGTTTTGGGGCTGTCGCTGGGCAACACAGACTTTCAACTCCCTCCAAAGATTTTCTATGGGGTTGAGATCTGGAGACTGGCTAGGCCACTCCAGGACCTTGAAATGCTTCTTACGAAGCCACTCCTTCGTTGCCCGGGCGGTGTGTTTGGGATCATTGTCATGCTGAAAGACCCAGCCACGTTTCATCTTCAATGCCCTTGCTGATGGAAGGAGGTTTTCACTCAAAATCTCACGATACATGGCCCCATTCATTCTTTCCTTTACACGGATCAGTCGTCCTGGTCCCTTTGCAGAAAAACAGCCCCAAAGCATGTTGTTTCCACCCCCATGCTTCACAGTAGGTATGGTGTTCTTTGGATGCAACTCAGCATTCTTTGTCCTCCAAACACGACGAGTTGAGTTTTTACCAAAAAGTTCTATTTTGGTTTCATCTGACCATATGACATTCTCCCAATCCTCTTCTGGATCATCCAAATGCACTCTAGCAAACTTCAGACGGGCCTGGACATGTACTGGCTTAAGCAGGGGGACACGCCTGGCACTGCAGGATTTGAGTCCCTGGCGGCGTAGAGTGTTACTGATGGTAGGCTTTGTTACTTTGGTCCCAGCTCTCTGCAGGTCATTCACTAGGTCCCCCTGTGTGGTTCTGGGATTTTTGCTCACCGTTCTTGTGATCATTTTGACCCCACGGGGTGAGATCTTGCGTGGAGCCCCAGATCGAGGGAGATTATCAGTGTCTTCCATTTCCTAATAATTGCTCCCACAGTTGATTTCTTCAAACCAAGCTGCTTACCTATTGCAGATTCAGTCTTCCCAGCCTGGTGCAGGTCTACAATTTTGTTTCTGGTGTCCTTTGACAGCTCTTTGGTCTTGGCCATAGTGGAGTTTGGAGTGTGACTGTTTGAGGTTGTGGACAGGTGTCTTTTATACTGATAACAAGTTCAAACAGGTGCCATTAATACAGGTAACGAGTGGAGGACAGAGGAGCCTCTTAAAGAAGAAGTTACAGGTCTGTGAGAGCCAGAAATCTTGCTTGTTTGTAGGTGACCAAATACTTATTTTCCACCATAATTTGCAAATAAATTCATTAAAAATCCTACAATGTGATTTTCTGGATTTTTTTTCTCAATTTGTCTGTCATAGTTGACGTGTACCTATGATGAAAATTACAGGCCTCTCTTATCTTTTTAAGTGGGAGAACTTGCACAATTGGTGGCTGACTTAATACTTTTTTCCCCACTGTAGCTGGTTTTCTTTGTAACAGTGTAGTAGCATGTGTCTGTCTGCATGCCTGTCTGCTACGGTCGGTACTGGGTACGCATTTGGCTGCTGTCCGTTTTGATCTGCTTCTAAGAGGCTGACAGGTAGAGGGAAAGATTTCAGTCCATCTCTCTTTTGTATTCTTCCCACTTTCCTCACTGATGGGGCTCTCTTAGCATCTCAGTGAGGTATAACTCCGAGCAATGTGTGCATGAACATTTGAAGAAAGATTTTGGGAAGGCTATCTCCCATCCTCAATACCTCTCCATTCCTCTTTTTCAATCTCTGCCTCCCTCAGTCCTTTGCTTCCTTCTCTCTCTCTCTCGCAGTGAGGCTCAGTGTGACTGTGAGCACGGTGGAGAATGGAAACTGTTAACAAGGCTCCCCGATGTAGGACCTCTTCCTGGCTGTGCGTGCAACTGTAGATGGTGATTTCACTGAGGTTTCAAGACAAGTCAGACCTCATACAGTTCGATAGAAACAACAAAGAGTTGGACAACAATATAAAGTGCATGGAGTTGCATTTCGCGTCAATATTTTTACACAACTGCTTCATTCAGTACAGTAGAAAGCCACATATTCCTTTGGCCTGTGTGCATATAATTATTGTGTATGTAACACAGGAGGTTGGTGGCGCCTTAATTGGGGAGGACGGGCTCGTGGTAATGGCTGGAGCGGAATTGGTGGAATGGTATCAAATATATCAAACATGGTTTCCATGTGTTTGATGCCATTCCATTAGTTCCGTTCCAGCCATTATTATGAGCCGCCCTACCCTCAGCAGCCTCCACTGATGCAACACTTCTATCCAGCAAGCTCCTCATTCTCATTGTGGTATTGTATTACTGTATGCCATCATGGAGGTTAGCTTTTTAATGTTGTATACTAGCTGTTGACTGTGACTCCCAAGCCCCTCCCCCTTTGTGTTGCCTTGAAGGATGTGTGTATGCAAGGATATTTCTGCCATTGAAATCCTTGGGCGGGCTGTCAAAGCGTTATTTTTTTCGCGGGTAGCCTAAGTCCAAACGGTAATTAATACTTGTTCAGTAAGTAATTTTCGGGATGGAATTCCGCTTTCAGTGTAAACTTAAATGAGTAAAACCAGATACAAAGTACGTAGAAATGATAATGGACCTATATACAGTATCAGTCAAAGTTTGGACACACATACTCATTCAAGGGTTTTTCTTTATTTTTACTATTTTCTACATTGTAGAATAATAGTGAAGACATCAAAACTATGAAATAATAATAATAATAATAATAATAATAATATGCCATTTAGCAGACGCTTTTATCCAAAGCGACTTACAGTCATGCGTGCATACATTTTTTTTTGTTTTTGTGTATGGGTGGTCCCGGGGATCGAACCCACTACCTTAGCGTTACAAGCGCCGTGCTCTACCAGCTGAGCTACAGAGGACCACATGGAATCATGTAGTAACCAAAAGTGTTAAACAAATCAAAATATATTTGAGATTCTTCAAATAGCCACCCTTTGCCTTGATGACAGTGTTGCACACTCTTGGCATTCTCTCAACCAGCTTCACCTGGAATGCTTTTCCAACAGTCTTGAAGGAGTTCCCACATATCCTGAGCACTTGTTGGCTGCTTTTCCTTCACTCTGCCGTCCGACTCATCCCAAACCATCTCAATTGGGTTGAGGTCGGGGGATTGTGGAGGCCAGGTCATCTGATGCAGCACTCCATCACTCTCCTTCTTGGTAAAATAGCCCTTACACAGCCTGGAGGTGTGTTTTGGGTCATTGTCCTGTTGAAAAACAAATGATAGTCCCACTAAGCCCAAACCAGATGGGATGGCGTATCGCTGCAGAATGCTGTGGTAGCCATGCTGGTTAAGTGTGCCTTGAATTCTAAATAAATCACAAACAGTGTCACCAGCAAAGCGCCCCCACACCATAACACCTCCTCCTCCATGCTTTACGGTGGGAACTACACATGCAGAGATCATCCGTTCACCACACAGCGTCTCACAAAGACACGGCAGTTTGAACCAAAAATCTCCAATTTGGACTCCAGACCAATGGACATATTTCCACCGGTCTCATGTCCATTGCTCGTGTTTCTTGGCCCAAGCAAGTCTCTTCTTCTTATTGGTGTCCTTTAGTAGTGGTTTCTTTGCAGCAATTCGACCATGAAGGCCTGCTTCACACAGTACCTTCTGAACAGTTGATGTTGAGATGTGTCTGTTACTTGAACTCTGTGAAGCATTTATTTGGGCTGCAATTTCTGAGGCTGGTAACTCTCTAATTAACTATCCTCTGCAGCAGAGGTAACTCTGGGTCTTCAATTCTTGTGGCGGTCCTCATGAGAGCCAGTTTCATCATAGCGCTTGATGGTTTTTGTGACTGCACTTGAATAAACTTTCAGTATTGACTGACCTTCATGTCTTAAAGTAATGATGGACTGTCATTTCTCTTTGCTTATTTGAGCTGTTCTTGCCATAATATCGACTTGGTAATTTACCAAATAGGGCTATCTTCTGTATAGAATGCCAAGCGTGTGCAAAGATGTCATCAAGGCAAAGGGTGGCTATTTGAAGAATCTCAAATATAAAATATAAATTGATTTGTTTAACACTTTTGGTTACTACATGATTCCATATGTGTTATTTCATTGTTTTGATGTCTTCACAATTATTCTACAATGTAAAAAAATTGTATAAAGAAAGAAAAACCCTTGAATGAGTAGGTGTGTCCAAACTTTTGACGTGTGTGTGTGTGTGTGTGTGTAGTATGTATGTATGTATGCATGTGTATGATCCCCTGCTGATTTTGTAAGTTTGCCCACTGACAAAGAAATGATCAGTTTATAATTTTAATGCTAGGTTTATTTGAACAGTGAGAGACAGAACAACAACAAAAAAATCCAGAAAAACGCATGTCAAAAATGTTATAAATTGATTTGCATTTTAATGAGGGAAATAAGTATTTGACCCCTCTCAATCAGAAAGATTTCTGGCTCCCAGGTGTCTTTTATACAGGTAACGAGCTGAGATTAGGAGCACACTCTTAAAGGGAGTGCTTCTAATCTCAGCTCGTTACCTGTATAAAAGACACCTGTCCACAGAAGCAATCAATCAATCAGATTCCAAACTCTCCACCATGGCCAAGACCAAAGTGCTCTCCAAGGATGTCAGGGACAAGATTGTAGACCTACACAAGGCTGGAATGGGCTACAAGACCATCGGCAAGCAGCTTGGTGAGAAGGTGACAACAGAAGAAACACAAAAGAACTGTCAATCTCCCTCGGCCTGGGGCTCCATGCAAGATCTCACCTCGTGGAGTTGCAATGATCATGAGAACGATGAGGAATCAGCCCAGAACTACACGGGAGGATCTTGTCAATGATCTCAAGGCAGCTGGGACCATAGTCACCAAGAAAACAATTGGTAACACACTACGCCTTGAAGGACTGAAATCCTGCAGCGCCCGCAAGGTCCCCATGCTCAAGAAAGCACATATACAGGGCCGTCTGAAGTTTGCCAATGAACATCTGAATGATTCAGAGGAGAACTGGGTGAAAGTGTTGTGGTCAGATGAGACCAAAATCGAGCTCTTTGGCATCAACTCAACTCGCCGTGTTTGGAGGAGGAGAAATGCTGCCTATGACCCCAAGAACACCATCCCCACCGTCAGACATGGAGGTGGAAACATTATGCTTTGGGGGTGTTTTTCTGCTAAGGGGACAGGACAACTTCACCGTATCAAAGGGATGATGGACGGGGCCATGTACCGTTAAATCTTGGGTGAGAACCTCCTTCCCTCAGCCAGGGCACTGAAAATGGGTCGTGGATGGGTGTTCCAGCATGACAATGACCCAAAACACACGGCCAAGGCAACAAAGGAGTGGCTCAAGAAGAAGCACATTAAGGTCCTGGAGTGGCCTTGCCAGTCTCCAGACCTTAATCCCATAGAAAATATGTGGAGGGAGCTGAAGGTTCAAGTTGCCAAACGTCAGCCTCGAAACCTTAATGACTTGGAGAAGATTTGCGAAGAGTAGTGGGACAAAATTCCTCCTGAGATGTGTGCAAACCTGGTGGCCAACTACAAGAAACATCTGACCTCTGTGATTGCCAACAAGAGTTTTGCCACCAAGTACTAAGTCATGTTTTGCAGAGGGGTCAAATACTTATTTCCCTCATTAAATTGCAAATCAATTTATAAAAATGTTGACATGCGTTTTTTCTGGATTTTTTTGTTGTTATTCTGTCTCTCACTGTTCAAATAAATATACCATTAAAATTACAGACTGATCATTTCTTTGTCAGTGGGCAAACGTACAAAATCAGCAGGGGATCAAATACTTTTTTCCCTCACTGTATATATATACATACACACACACACACACACACACACACAGTGAGGGAAAAAGGTATTTGATCCCCTGCTGATTTTGTACGTTTGCCCACTGACAAAGACATGATTAGTCTATAATTTTAATGGTAGGTTTATTTGAACAGTGAGAGACAGAATAACAACAACAAAATCCAGAAAAACGCATGTCAAAAATGTTATAAATTGATTTGCGATTTAATGAGGGAAATAAGTATTTGACCCCTCTGCAAAACATGACTTAGTACTTCGTGGCAAAACTCTTGTTGGCAATCACAGAGGTCAGATGTTTCTTGTAGTTGGCCACCAGGTTTGCACACATCTCAGGAGGGATTTTGTCCTACTCCTCTTCGCAAATCTTCTCCAAGTCATTAAGGTTTCGAGGCTGACGTTTGGCAACTTGAACCTTCAGCTCCCTCCACAGATTTTCTATGGGATTAAGGTCTGGAGACTGGCAAGGCCACTCCAGGACCTTAATGTGCTTCTTCTTGAGCCACTCCTTTGTTGCCTTGGCCGTGTGTTTTGGGTAATTGTAATGCTAGAACACCCATCCACGACCTATTTTCAGTGCCCTGGCTGAGGGAAGGAGGTTCTCACCCAAGATTTGACGGTACATGGCCCCGTCCATCGTTCCTTTGATGCGGTGAAGTTGTCCTGTCCCCTTAGCAGAAAAACACCCCCAAAGCATAATGTTTCCACGTCCATGTTTGACGGTGGGGATGGTGTTCTTGGGGTCATAGGCATCATTCCTCCTCCTCCAAACACAGCGAGTTGAGTTGATGCCAAAGAGCTCGATTTTGCTCTCATCTGACCACAACACTTTCACCCAGTTTTCCTCTGAATCATTCAGATGTTCATTGGCAAATTTCAGACGGGCCTGTGTATGTGCTTTCTTGAGCAGGGGGACCTTGCGGGCGCTGCAGGATTTCAGTCCTTCAAGGCGTAGTGTGTTACCAAGTGTTTTCTTGGTGACTATGGTCCCAGCTGCCTTGAGATGATTGACAAGATCCTCCCATGTAGTTCTGGGCTGATTCCTCACCGTTCTCATGATCATTGCAACTCCACGAGGTGAGATCTTGCATGGAGTCCCAGGCCGAGGGAGATTGACAGTTATTTTGTGTGTCTTCCATTTGCAAATAATCGCACCAACTGTTGTCACCTTCACACCAAGCTGCTTGGCGATGGTCTTGTAGCCCATTCCAGCCTTGTGTAGGTCTACAATCTTGTCCCTGACATCCTTGGAGAGCTTGTTGGTCTTGGCCATGGTGGAGAGTTTGGAATCTGATTGATTGATTGCTTCTGTGGACTGGTGTCTTTTATACAGGTAAAAAGCTGAGATTAGAAGCACTCCCTTTAAGAGTGTGCTCCTAATCTCAGCTCGTTACCTGTATAAAAGACAACCTGGGAGCCAGAAATCTTTTTGATTGAGAGGGAGTCAAATACTTATTTCCCTCATTAAAATGCAAATCAATTTATAACATTTTTGACATGCGTTTTTCTGGATTTTTGTTGTTGTTATTCTGTCTCTCACTGTTCAAATAAACCTACAATTAAAATTATAGACGGATAATTTCTTTGTCAGTGGGAAAAACGTACAAAATCAGCAGAGGATCAAATACTTTTTTCCCTCACTGTATATATTTATTTATTTATTTATTATTATATAATCTTTGACAATTAACAATCACCAAAATAAAAGCTAGATAGTCAGGGAGAATAAAACATTCCAAATATATTTTGTTATTATGTTTGAGCAAAATGTTATGTTTGAGAAACAAAAAGCAAAATGCATAGAATTGCAGGAAATTTGCTTTAAAACTGAAAGTGTGTGCGCGCGCACTGTAGACCTGTATGTGTGTCTGTAACAACCATCACCAATCATGTTGCTTGCAAGCCCTGCGGAGAAAGAAAAAAAGCCTCACCTCTTCGATATGAAGAGTGATGATGTTGTTGACACACTGTCTCCAAGATACCAACCAATCAATTCACCAATCAATAGTAATCTAGTAAGCCCCCGAGGACAGTGGAAAAGGCTCATAGAACCACTCCAATCAATTACTTTTCCCCTCTTAGGTTCACAGGCTAAAGATGTGGCCAACCAGCGAGGGAGGGTCCCCACAGCGCGCGCACACACACACACACACACACACACACACAGCGCACATGGACACACCTGGGTTGGGCTCAATTCAGAATTGAATTAAGAATGCCTAATTAATTTCAATCCTTGAATTTGAATTTAAGAAGTAAACAGGATACAGAATTGCAATCTGAATTAATGGAAATTGAATTTTAAATTGGTGAAATAGAATTTAATTCATTCAAATTCCTCTTCTATTCTATATTATGTGTAGTCTATACAAATATACATCTTGTACATAAAACATCAAATATGTCGTTACATACATACAGTGGGTTCCGAAAGAATTGACACCCTTGATAAAGATGAGTAAAAATGACTATAAAATACATAAAATACTGAGCTATATTGTATGCCCAAAAAATTCTTATTTCATACTAATACAATTGCTCAGAGAAAGCGATTTTGTTTAACAAGTAATAAAAAAGATCTCAAAGGTAGGGCTCAAAATTATTGACACCCCTCTTTATTGCACCCCTGAAAATGCATAAGCAGAAAATAACCCCATATCTACTGTAAAATATGGTGGTGGATGTTATGGGGTTATTTTGCTTCCACTGGTCCTGGGGCCCTTGTTAAGGTCAATGGCATAATGAACTTTACCCAGTACCAGGATATTTTAACCAAAAATCTGGTTGCCTCTGCCAAGAGGATGAAACTTGGCCGCAAGTGAATCTTCCAGCAAGACTATAACCCCAAGCACTCATCAAAATCCAGAAATGATTAATTTACCATTGCAAAATGTTGATTTTTGTGGCCATCTATCTCCTGTGGTTTGAATTGAAGAGGGCAGTCCATAAGCTCAGACGAAGGATATCAAGGGTCTGGAAGGATTCTGAATGGAGGAATGGTCAAAGATCCCTCCCAATGTCGCACTTACGCATCTGCGGTGGAAGGTGATAGAGCTAGAGTGGTGTTTGTCAGACCATGAGACCTCCCAAAAATCAGTCTTCTCACAAAATCGTCTGTAGCGTCCAAAAGGATTGCCCTACAAACTATTATGACCCCTCTGTGGAAAGGTGAGACTCTCACAAACACGTACATGTCGACTGTTGCTCTAAGACACCCACAGGGCTCACAAGACTCGTCTGAAGGTCCCCCGGTACCAGTTGAAAACATTTATGGAAGTATACAGTATATGAAGACTGTTTAGTGCCAAAAATAAGGGGTTAAATACATGTACAAAAAAAAACTGATATAGGACAGACACTTCAGAACAAACTTCCTTTTAGATTTTTTTTGGGGGGGACTATCTGTTGTTCCAAGTAGTGAATCTGTTATTCGATGCGTTTGTATGGGCTAATAGCAGTAAAGCCCAAAATAAATCATTTTTAATCAAATATTTTTATATATATTTTTTTCTTTATGTGACCTTCTTAAAACAATTCCATATAGCTTAGTAGAATCCCCACCCCCCCTCCCTCCCTCCCTCCCCCGTCTTAGACAGGGCTTAGACTCTTATGGGTTATTTATTTTATACAGTCATTTTTGCTCTTCTCTATCAAGTGAGTGTCATACATCTATATATATATATTTTTTATTTTTTATTTTTTTATTCATACTGGCCCCCCGTGGGAAACGAACCCACAACCCTGGCGTTGCAAGCACCATGCTCTACCAACTGAGCTACACGGGCTACATATAAAATATTTTTGAAACAATTGATTTTCAGGACAAACTCTTCAAATGAATGATCAAGGAAAACAAAACCTGTATGCAAATATTCAAAGTTATTGTATTTTATTAATCACTGACTGTCATGAGCCCTCTCACTCCACCGGGTTACCACCTTAATTTGTTTCCACTATCTTCCACTCTGCTCACCACTCTCTCTACTCAGCCTAACTAGCTCCACCTGTCCCTGCTCTGCTCTGCTCTAATTACTCTGCCAGCTGCGCTGCATTACCCACTAACCTCTCCCAGTATTTAAAGCCCTGTCTTTCAGCTCTCCTTTGTCAGATCGTCTGCAAAGCTCACACCCGGAACCTGTTTGCTCGCGCTTCTGGCTCACCCTTGTTTTGTGACCCCGGTCCTGCCTGATTCTTGGATACTCTTCCGCCCCAGGAAAACCAGACCTGCTTTCTGCCATAACGACTCCTGACTACTCTTCGATCCCGGTAACTCTGACCAGCCTTCTGCCTTGCTACAACGTATTTGGATTTCCCTTGAACTGTACTTCTGCCTTGTTTCATCCGCCCCGTTGTGTCTGTGTTTCCCCCCCAGGACTTCTGGACCACCCACCACCGGCGTCATAGGACGCATCGCTGCCACTGGGGGGGGGCACAGACCCAGCACATTGGACGGAATCCCTGTTATTCCCAGTACCCCTGGAGCCTTCACTCACTCCCTACTTCCCTTTTCCCTTAAGTTTTAATAAACTTTCTGGTGTGACGCATTGTGGTCCTCTGGTCGTCTGTCTGAAGCGTGACAGTACGATCTGACCATCATGGACTCAGCGCACACTTCCCCCGACATGGAAACCGACGAACCTGAGCAACCCACCGCCATGCTACGCCTGGAACACACTGAGAGAGGGCTAGCCCGCATGAGCGGCGACATCACCTCTCTGCTTCAGGTCGGCCACCAACAGCATCAGCAGTTCCAGCAGCACCAGCAGCAGTTCCAGCAGCAGCAACAACAACTCGCCATGATCATCCAACTCCTCACCAACCTTACCCCAGCCACTCCGCCCACCGGCCCGTTTCCAGGCAGTCTGCCCACCAGCCCTGCCCCCGAGTTACCTGCCCCGGTCATTGCAGCCGCTGCTCCGGAACCCAAGATTGGAAACCCCGAGCGGTTCAACGGCGATTCAACCCAGGTCCGGCCATTCCTGACTAGCTGCCGACTTCAGTTCTCCTTGCAGCCAAGGACCTTCGCCACGGAGGGGGCTAAAGTTGGGTATGCCATCACTCACCTGACGGGCCGAGCTCGACTCTGGGGAACAGCAGAGTTCGAACGTCAAACCCCCGCATGTGCAACCTTCGACCTGTTTGCTGAGGAGATGCTGAAGGTGTTTGACCTGGATTCACCAACCGCAGAGGCGTCTCGTGAACTGTTCAGTATTCGACAAGGCAGACGTACAGTCGCAGACCATTCCATCGACTTCCGAACCCTGGCAAGACGAAGTTCTTGGAACACACCATCGTTGGTGGACGCGTTCTTCCATAGCTTGGCTGACTATATCAAGGACGAGTTGGTCTCCCATGAACTGCCTTCCACTCTTGATGAAGCCATCGCACTGACTGTCCGGATCGACAGAAGGATACAGACCCGTCGTCGTGAGAGGGGGCGCCAAGGTCCACCAACTACCGGCATTCGGAGAGATCCGACTGGGCTCCTGTCATCTACTGCCACTCACCCAAGTCAGCTTGATCAGTCTGAGCCTATGGAGATTGGGCGAGCCTCTCTCACTCCTGCAGAGCGCCAGCGCCGCTTCACCTCAAACCTCTGCCTCTATTGTGGAGGTGATGGACATCGTGTGGTAACCTGCCCTTTAAAAGCCGAAGCTCACCGGGCATAGGGGGAGTCCGGTTGAGCTCAATGACCATCCAGTCCTCCGACCGCAAACCCCTGCTGCAAGTTCACCTCCGCCTCTCTGACTCAACTCACACCCTGGCTGCTCTGGTGGATTCTGGTGCCGAAGCCAACATAATGGACATCAAGCTGGCACGCCAACTGGGACTGGAGAACCTCCGTTTGACACCTCCTATTCCTGCCCGGGCACTGGACGGACACTTACTCGGATCGGTCACTCATGTCACGGCCCCGGTCTCGATGGGTCTGTCCGGAAACCATCAAGAAACTATCCAGTTTCACCTGCTCCCCTCTCCAGGCCAACCCCTCATCCTGGGTTACCCATGGCTCCGCCGGCACAACCCTCAGCTCGACTGGGTGACCGGGGTGATCAGGGAGTGGGGAGAGGACTGCCACCGAACCTGCCTGCTTGCTGCCGCACTACCCCCTCGGCCAGTACCTACTAACTCCGCTCCTGACCTCTCCAATGTCCCAGAATGCTACCATGGTCTCAGAGAAGTGTTTAACAAAGCTAGAGCCACATCTCTGCCCCCTCACCGACCGTACGACTGTGCCATCGACCTCCTCCCTGGAACAGCCCCTCCAAAGGGCCGTCTTTATTCGTTGTCTGCTCCTGAAAGAAAGTCCATGGAGGACTACATCAATGACTCTCTGTCCGCAGGATTAATCCGTTCATCTTCATCTCCTGCTGGTGCTGGCTTCTTCTTTGTGGGGAAGAGGGACGGATCTCTTCGCCCCTGCATCGACTACAGGGGACTCAACGACATCACAGTGAAAAACCGTTACCCTCTGCCTCTGCTCACCTCTGCTTTTGAGTTGCTCCAGGGAGCCACTGTTTTTACCAAGTTGGATCTCAGAAACGCTTACCACCTAGTGCGGATCCGGGAGGGAGATGAATGGAAAACCACATTCAATACACCAACAGGCCACTACGAGTATCTGGTTATGCCTTTTGGCCTCACCAATGCTCCTGCTGTGTTCCAGGCTCTAGTGAATGATGTACTGCGGGACATGTTAAACAAGTTTGTCTTCGTTTACCTGGATGACATCTTAATCTACTCCAGAAACCTGTCTGAACACACCCGCCATGTCCAGCAAGTCCTTCATCGTCTTCTGGAGAATTCCCTCTACGCCAAGGCAGAGAAATGTGAGTTTCACGTCAAGACAGTGGCCTTCCTGGGGTACATAGTGGCAGAGGGAAGTATCCAAATGGATCCTGCCAAAGTATCAGCAGTCACTTCATGGCCAGTTCCGGAGAACAGAAAGAAGCTGCAACAGTTTCTGGGGTTTGCTAACTTCTATAGAAAGTTTATCCGGAACTACAGTACCGTTGCTGCCCCTCTCACTGCTCTAACCAGCACCAAGCAACCCTTCACCTGGACCCCAGCAGCCGACAAAGCCTTCAGTACCCTCAAGGTAAGGTTCACCTCCGCTCCCATCCTCCAGATGCCTGATGTGGACCGGCAATTCATTGTGGAGGTGGACGCCTCGGATGTGGGAGTTGGTGCTGTGATTTCTCAGTGGGCTGCGGAGGATAGGAAGCTCCATCCCTGTGCCTTTTTCTCACGTCGGTTGTCCCCCTCTGAGTGCAATTACGACATAGGGAACCGAGAGCTGCTGGCTGTGAAGCTTGCCTTGGAGGAGTGGCGTCACTGGCTGGAGGGGTCCACCATTCCATTTCTCGTTTGGACCGATCATAAGAACTTGGAGTACATCCGCACGGCCAAACGGTTGAACTCCAGGCAGTCCCGCTGGGCCCTGTTCTTCACCAGGTTTAATTTCACTCTGTCATACCGGCCTGGATCACGCAACACCAAGCCAGACGCCCTCTCCCGTCAATTCCAGAAGGATGACACCCCCTCCAAGGAGCCTGTGTCGATTCTGCCAAGTCCCTGCATCGTAGCAGCTCTGACCTGGGCTGTTGAGGAACAGGTGCTGGAAGCTCTCCGTAACCAGCCAGGTCCCAGCACTTGCCCAGCTGACCGCCTTGTTGTCCCCGAAAACCTGAGGTCCCAGGTCGTTCAGTGGGGACATGACTCCCGCCTAGCTTGTCACCCTGGCTCCACCCGCACTTACAACCTGCTCGCCCAGAGGTTCTGGTGGCCCTCTCTGAGAAAGGATGTACGGGAATTCGTCCAAGCCTGCCCCATCTGCAACCAACACAAGTCGTCCTGCCAGCCCCCAGCCGGATTGCTGCAGCCCCTGCCTGTGCCCAGACGTCCCTGGTCTCACATCGCCCTTGACTTTGTCACGGGGCTGCCCCCTTCAAGTGGCATGACCGTCATTCTCACCATAGTTGACCGATTCAGCAAGATGGCACACATCATTCCCCTCCCCAAGCTCCCAACCGCCAAGGAGACCGCCCAGGTGGTCCTGGAACACGTCTTCCGGATCCACGGACTGCCAAAGGATGTAGTTTCTGACCGTGGTCCACAATTCTCCTCCGCTTTTTGGAAGGAGTTCTGTCACCTGCTGGGAGCCACAGTCAGTCTGACTTCCGGATTCCATCCCCAATCCAATGGGCAGTCAGAGCGGGCAAATCAGGAGCTCGAGAAGGCACTGCGATGCATGACTTCACGCAACCCCCACTCCTGGTCGCAGCAATTGACATGGGTGGAGTACGCACACAATTCTCTGACCTGCTCTGCCATCGGTATGTCCCCTTTCCAATGTGTTTATGGATACCAGCCTCCTCTATTTGCCAGCCAGGAAGGGGAGGTTACTTGCCCATCTGCACTTGCTTTTGCCCGTCGATGTCGCCGCACCTGGTCACAAGCCCGAGCCACACTCCTCAGATCCGTTGCCAGCTACACTACCGGGGCCAACCGTCGGAGAATTCCTGCTCCCACCTACCATGTTGGTCAAAGGGTGTGGTTGTCATCGAAGAACCTGCCACTCAGGGGGGAGTCGCAAAAGCTGGCACCTCGGTTCATTGGCCCATTCCCTATCATAAGAGTGATTAGCCCAACTGCGGTCCGGCTCCAACTGCCTAATTCCATGAGGGTGCACCCCACTTTCCATGTGTCTAAGATTAAGCCCATTCATGAGAGTCCGCTGGTCCCTGCTGCGCCTTGTCCTCCTCCTCCACAGCTCGTCGATGGTGGTCTGGTTTACACCGTCCGCCGCCTGCTTCGGTCCAGACGGAGGGGTAGGGGTCTCCAGTACCTCATTGACTGGGAGGGCTATGGACCTGAGGAAAGGACCTGGGTGCCAGCTAGTCGGATTGTGGATAGGACTCTCATCACCGCCTTCCACCAACGGCATCCTGATCAACCTGCAATCCGTAGGGGCCGCCCCAGAGGGGTCCCTAACCGTCCTGCCCGCTCGGCTTCCTGTCCTGTGCCTGATCCTGTCTCGGGACCTGTCCCATCTCCCGACCACGGCCCTCCGGCTTCCTCCGAGGATGAGGACGTTCACTCGGACCGTTCGGAGGAGTTCTAGCCCTCCTCCGGCTCCCCTCCTCCCGCCCGGCGTGGTGTTGCTCTTGGGACTTCTGGGGCCGTCCCTTGGGGGGGGGGTTCTGTCATGAGCCCTCTCACTCCACCGGGTTACCACCTTAATTTGTTTCCACTATCTTCCACTCTGCTCACCACTCTCTCTACTCAGCCTAACTAGCTCCACCTGTCCCTGCTCTGCTCTGCTCTAATTACTCTGCCAGCTGCGCTGCATTACCCACTAACCTCTCCCAGTATTTAAAGCCCTGTCTTTCAGCTCTCCTTTGTCAGATCGTCTGCAAAGCTCACACCCGGAACCTGTTTGCTCGCGCTTCTGGCTCACCCTTGTTTTGTGACCCCGGTCCTGCCTGATTCTTGGATACTCTTCCGCCCCAGGAAAACCAGACCTGCTTTCTGCCATAACGACTCCTGACTACTCTTCGATCCCGGTAACTCTGACCAGCCTTCTGCCTTGCTACAACGTATTTGGATTTCCCTTGAACTGTACTTCTGCCTTGTTTCATCCGCCCCGTTGTGTCTGTGTTTCCCCCCCAGGACTTCTGGACCACCCACCACCGGCGTCATAGGACGCATCGCTGCCACTGGGGGGGGGCACAGACCCAGCACATTGGACGGAATCCCTGTTATTCCCAGTACCCCTGGAGCCTTCACTCACTCCCTACTTCCCTTTTCCCTTAAGTTTTAATAAACTTTCTGGTGTGACGCATTGTGGTCCTCTGGTCGTCTGTCTGAAGCGTGACACTGACATTTTGTTTAATATGTGGAAAAGACATTTCCCAGAATGCATTATTTTATCCCTCAAGTTGACCCTGAGGCCTTCAAAAAGAAGCAAAACAGATACAATGGTTTGATGGTGGTGCTGTGAGAAGTATTACTTTGTGTCTATTGGATGGAATTTAATTTGCTGGTTTGTTCTTTGTATGACCTTAGACTGTTTTGAGAAACTTGTTTGCTGCCCTAACCCTACTTTGGAAGAGTACCTGATTTTGTCTACATGAACAGTCAGTCCACTCCCCCACCAATGTCCCAAGCCTCACATGAGGTCCAAATGTACTTGAGTCTATCATGCTCATCTGAGGAGGATGACCCATTGGCCTATTGGAAAGATAACCAGAGCCGCTTCCCTTACCTGGCCCAACTTGCATACAGGTTCTTTGCTATACCGTCTTCCTCTGCTCCTGTAGAGTGGATCTTCAGTGTGGCAAGAAAGATATTAAGGCCAGAAAGAAGCAATTTGAAGGACAAAACCTTTTTAGGAGCTCTTGACAATCAGATATAACAACAATGTTGAATGAGCAATAGATTGAAATAAAAGTTTACAATTTCATTTTTTGTTTTGTTTTAGAGTATTTTTTGGTCTAACAATTTGCAGATTAACACTGAGTTTGAGTAAATAAGGTTAAAATACAAATAAGTATGTTAATAAACAACTTGAAAATGTATTTTTAGATGTCATTGACTGTCTGTCCTCTGAGTTCTATGAATTGGTGAGTGATACATTTTTTCTAAACCCTTGCCTCATCAGGTTTATCAGGTGAGGCAGCCAATTTGTTGTTTTTCAGATTACAAACTATTTAGTTTTCGTTTTTTGGGGTTATAATGGGAATGATCAGTAGTTCTAAGTGCATGAAGCATATACAGTATGAGCAATATTCTCCAAGAATCAATAGGTTTACATTATTTCTCAAAAGGATATGTCTAGAAAATCTTTGCACCAATCACGAATTGTGGCTTTAGAATACAAACACAATATACACGGAGTGTACACAACATTAAGAACACCTTCCTAATATTGAGTTGCATGTCATGGAAAGAGCAGGTGTTCATTTTTGTACACTCAGTGTATAAGGTAGGGTCTAATGTAACAGCATTGTTTGTCGAGAACATTTACATTTTACATTTACATTTTAGTCATTTTAGCAGACGCTCTTATCCAGAGCGACTTACAGTTAGTGATTTACATATATATTTTTTATACTGGCCCCCCGTGGGAATCGAACCCACAACCCTGGCGTTGCAAACGCCATGCTCTATCAACTGAGCTACATCCCTGCCGGCCATTCCCTCCCCTACCCTAGACGACGCTGGGCCAATTGTGCGCCGCCCATGAGTCTCTGTCGCGGCCGGCTGCGACAGAGCCTGGATTCGAACCAGGATCTCTAGTGGCACAGTTATGCTCTTCGATAGTGAATAACCCGGACCTTTGCCTTGGCTCAGAGGGTTAGTGTTTCCTGTGAGATCAGGCATAATATTTTAGGAAAAAGGGCAGTAAGGGCGAAACAGGCTTGGACTCCAGGTCATCGCTATTGATGAGGAACTCCTGAGTGGACCACTGCGCCACTCAGGAGTTCCTCATCAATAGCGATGACCCGGAGTCCAAGCCTGTTTCGCCCTTACTGCCCTTTTTCCTAAAATATTATGCCTGATCTCACAGGAAACACTAACCCTCTGAGCCAAGGCAAAGGTCCGGGTTATTCACTATCGAAGAGCATGCATGCATGTATGTATGAATTGCAGGTTCCGGTCTTGACTAAATCTCGTGCATTTACACATCTTATAACATATAATAATGTAATATATGCCTATTAGCAGGTCGCTTTTATCCAAAGCAACTTAGTCATGTGTGCATAAATTTGGGTGGTCGCGCAAATCGAACCCACTATCATGGCGCTATGCTCTACCAACTGAGCTACAGAGGACCACTATTTGGATAGTGGACAAGTGCACACTTCAGGAAAAAGTGTAGGGTATTGACATGCATAGCCTGCAGGTGACTCCAATCCTCCAAGAGGTCTCTTTATTAGAGGGCTTTATCAAGAGGTCTCTTTTTTTAACAGCTGGTGCGTGATCTCTAATATTAAGGAATTGTCGAGGTTCTGCTCGCCTGAGTTAGAATACCTCATAAGCTGTAGACCATACTATTTACCAGACTTGTCCTGAAGCCACTCCTGCGTTGTCTTGGCTGTGTGCTTAGGGTCGTTGTCTTGTTGGAAGGTGAACCTTCGCCCCAGTCTGAGGACCTGAGCGCTCTGGAGCAGGTTTTCATCAAGGATCTCTCTGTACTTTGCTCCGTTAATCTTTCCCTCAATCCTGACTAGTCTCCCAGTCCCTGCCGCTGAAAAACATCCCCACAGCATGATGCTGCCTCCACCATGCTTCACCTTAGGGATGGTACCAGGTTTCCTCCAGATGTGACACTTTGCATTCAGGCCAAAGAGTTCCATCTTGGTTTCATCAGACCAGAGAATCTTGTTTCTCATGTTCTGAGAGTCCTTTAGGTGCCTTTTGGCAAACTCCAAGTGGGCTGTCGTGCCTTTTACTGAGGAGTGGCTTCCGTCTGGCCACTCTACCATAAAGGCCTGATTGGTGGTGCTGCAGTGATGGTTGTCCTTCTGGATGGTTCTCCCGTCTCCACAGAGGAACTCTTGAGCTCTGTCAGTGACCATCAGGTTTTTGGTCACCTCCCTGACCAAGGCCCTTCTCCCCCGATTGCTCAGTTTGGCCGGGCGGCCAGCTCTAGGAAGAGTCTTGGTGGTTCCAAACTTCTTCCATTTAAGAATGATGGCGGCCACTGTGTTCTTGGGGACCTTCAATGCTGCAGAACTTTTTGGTACCCATCCCAAGATCTGTGCCTCGACACAATCCTGTCTCGGCGCTCTACGGACAATTCCTTCGACCTCATGGCTTGTTTTTTTGCTCTGACATGCACTGTCAACTGTGGGACCTTATATAGACAGGTGTGGGCCTTTCCAAATCATGTCCAATCAATTGTATTTACCACAGGTGGACTCCAATCAAGTTGTAGAAACATCTCAAGGATGATCAATGGAAACAGGGTGCACCTGAGCTCAATTTCGAGTCTCATAGCAAAAGGTCTGAATACTTATGTAAATAAGGTATTTCTGGTTTTTATTTTTCGCTTTGACATTATGGGGTATTGTGTGTAGATTGAAAAACATTAATTTAATCCATTTTGGAAAATGGCTGTAACGTAACAAAGTGGAAAAAGTCATGGGTTCTGAATACTTTCCGAATGCACTGTATATGCATGTATGTGCCAGACCACGCTCACGTGAATGCTTATTAGTCAATATGTTGTTTTATGTACTAGTCTGGAAAATGTTGCTGGGAGACCTTTCTCCATAGATACATATCAGCAGTTTGGTCATTAGGTGCCAGATGAGTAGCATTTAGCTTCGCTGCTGAACCCCTAATGAGTAGGAGATTCTCAGCTAGCTCCCAGCTTTAATGTGAGCCTACATCCTTGCACCGTTACAGTATAACACCGCTAATGGATAGCCTGGCAGTATATAGCCCTCTGCATTTTTAAATGGGACTTTTACGACTGCGGGGGGGGGGGGATTTGCTTCATATTTATTCCCTCCATACCGGATGTGAGACTGAGATGATGGGTTTTTATTGTGCATATTACGTTTTATTCTCTATAGGTGGTTTAGGCTATTTCGATAGCTACTTTTTGAGGCTATGAAATACTGTACAGAAGAGCATGCCGAAGAGTGTGGCTTTAGAGCTGTGTTTAAATGTGAATGAGGGATGGAGGAGCTTTACATTGGCTTAGCTAGGGTCACTCTAGAGGGAACTTGTCAGTAAAGGTCTATGAAAGGTTTACCCTTCCAGCCTCTAGTCTAGGTGTGTGTGTGTGTGTGTGTGTGTGTGTGTGTGTGTGTGTGTGTAGGTAGTCTGGGACATGCTGTCATTGCTGACCACCATACTGTTGGCCTATTAGGTGAAATAGAAGGGAAAAAGGCCAATTAGCTAATTGTGTTCAGTGGGTGTCCATCTGGCATTGTGTGTACATAATGTGTGTTTTGATGTGCGTGTATTCTCTATTTAGCGAAGTGTATCCAGCTGTGTGTGTGTCCAGTGTGGCTCAGTTGGTAGAGCATGGCACTTGCAACGCCAGGGTTGTGGGTTCGATTCCCACGGGGAAACAGTGTGGGGGGGAAAAAAGTATGAAAATGTATGCACTCACTACTATAAGTCGATCTGGATAAGAGCGTCTGCTAAATGATTCAAATGTAAATATACAGCTGCTATTCTTGTGTGTGTGACTTCCAGTGTACAGTCAGAGGTTGTACTGTACAGTACATCTGTGTGGCTATGAGCTTATGCACGTGTGCCCAATGTGACTGACAACAGAGTGAGGTCATGGTGTGTCATTGCCTAGCTGCAGCCTCCATCTGCCTCCCTCAGCACTCGGCCCTAAGCCCTGGCCCTGTGGCATTCCGTTCCCCCAGACTACACCAGGGTCAGACCAGCTCCCCCCCCCCCCCACACACACACACTCCAGGCTATGCTGACATGGCCCAAATGCTGTAGCCTGGCCTACTGCCACACTGGCGAAAAGCCATGGAAGTTCATAGATCCAATAGCCCTGGATAGGGAGTAGGGTCATACAGCAGTTAGCCATTAGATACAATAGAATGACAGTAGGGAGCGACATGAGATGCTGATGTTGGAGCTGCAGAAAGAACGGAAATTAGTAATATGAATGAATATAAATATTTGTATGATCTTGCCATCTAGGTGCCACCTATCATTGCTTATCCTCAAGTAATAGCAATGATCGTTCCTTAATTTCTGGAGGTTCCTGTGGCACCCACAAAATGAAGCCACATTCCTATAAGGCAATGGGGAAGATGTTGGGACACACACAGA
The DNA here is from genome assembly GCF_964263955.1 of Coregonus lavaretus. Classification (NCBI taxonomy): domain Eukaryota; kingdom Metazoa; phylum Chordata; class Actinopteri; order Salmoniformes; family Salmonidae; genus Coregonus; species Coregonus lavaretus. The sequence goes on from NC_140012.1 coordinate 7,557,295, forward strand.
CAAAACACCTTGTGCAATAGTGACCATATTCCCCGTGCATCCCGCAAAGGCGGAGGTGTTGCTAACATTTACGATAGCAAATTTCAATTTACAAAAAAAAAATGGCGTTTTCGTCTTTTGAGCTTCTAGTCATGAAATCTATGCAGCCTACTCAATCACTTTTTATAGCTACTGTTTACAGGCCTCCTGGGCCATATACAGCGTTCCTCTCTGAGTTTCCTGAATTCCTATCAGACCTTGTAGTCATAGCAGATCATATTCTAATTTTTGGTGATTTTAATATTCACATGGAGAAGTCCACAGACCCACTCCAAAAGTCTTTCGGAGCCATCAGCGACTCAGTGGGTTTTGTCCAACATGTCTCTGGACCTACTCACTGCCACAGTCATACTCTGGACCTAGTTTTGTCCCATGGAATAAATGTTGTAGATCTTAATGTTTTTCCACAAAATCCTGGACTATCGGACCACCATTTTATTACGTTTGCAATCGCAACAAATAATCTGCTCAGACCCCAACCAAGGAGCATCAAAAGTCGTGCTATAAATTCTCAGACAACACAAAAATTCCTTGATGCCCTTCCAGACTCCTTCTGCCTACCCAAGGACGTCAGAGGACAAAAATCAGTTAACCACTTAACTGAGGAACTCAATTTAACCTTGCGCAATACCCTAGATGCAGTTGCACCCCTAAAAACGAAAAACATTTGTCATAAGAAACTAGCTCCCTGGTATACAGAAAATACCCGAGCTTTGAAGCAAGCTTCCAGGAAATTGGAACGGAAATGGCGCCACACCAAACTGGAAGTCTTCCGACTAGCTTGGAAAGACAGTACCGTGCAGTATCGAAGAGCCCTCACTGCTGCTCGATCATCCTACTTTTCCAACTTAATCGAGGAAAATAAGAACAATCCAAAATTTCTTTTTGATACTGTTGCAAAGCTAACTAAAAAGCAGCATTCCCCAAGAGAGGATGGCTTTCACTTCAGCAGTAATAAATTCATGAACTTCTTTGAGGAAAAGATCATGACCATTAGAAAGCAAATTACGGACTCCTCTTTGAATCTGCGTATTCCTCCAGGGCTTAGCTGTCCTGGATCTGCACAGCTCTGCGAGGGCCTGGGATCGGGAGAGACACTTAAGTGTTTTAGTACTATATCTCTTGACACAATGATGAAAATAATCATGGCCTCTAAACCTTCAAGCTGCATACTGGATCCTATTCCTACTAAACTGCTGAAGGAGCTGCTTCCTGTGCTTGGCCCTCCTATGTTGAACATAATAAACAGCTCTCTATCCACCGGATGTGTACCAAACTCACTAAAAGTGGCAGTGATAAAGCCTCTCTTGAAAAAGCCAAACCTTGACCCGGAAAATATAAAAAACTATCGGCCTATATCGAATCTTCCATTCCTCTCAAAATTTTTTGAAAAAGCTGTTGCGCAGCAACTCACTGCCTTTCTGAAGACAAACAATGTATACGAAATGCTTCAGTCTGGTTTTAGACCCCATCATAGCACTGAGACTGCACTTGTGAAGGTGGTAAATGACCTTTTAATGGCGTCAGACCGAGGCTCTGCATCTGTCCTCGTGCTACTAGACCTTAGTGCTGCCTTTGACACCATCGATCACCACATTCTTTTGGAGAGACTGGAAACCCAAATTGGTCTACACGGACAAGTTCTGGCCTGGTTTAGATCTTACCTGTCGGAAAGATATCAGTTTGTCTCTGTGAATGGTCTGTCCTCCGACAAATCAACTGTACATTTCGGTGTTCCTCAAGGTTCCGTTTTAGGACCACTATTGTTTTCACTATATATTTTACCTCTTGGGGATGTTATTCGAAAACATAATGTTAACTTTCACTGCTATGCGGATGACACACAGCTGTACATTTCAATGAAACATGGTGAAGCCCCAAAATTGCCCTCGCTAGAAGCCTGTGTTTCAGACATAAGGAAGTGGATGGCTGAAAACTTTCTACTTTTAAACTCGGACAAAACAGAGATGCTTGTTCTAGGTCCCAAGAAACAAAGAGATCTTCTGTTAAATCTGACAATTCATCTTGATGGTTGTAAAGTCGTCTCAAATAAAACTGTGAAGGACCTCGGCGTTACTCTTGACCCTGATCTCTCTTTTGACGAACATATCAAGACTGTTTCAAGGACAGCTTTTTTCCATCTACGTAACATTGCAAAAATCAGATATTTTCTGTCCAAAAATGATGCAGAAAAATTAATCCATGCATTTGTTACTTCTAGGTTAGACTACTGCAATACTCTACTTTCCGGCTACCGGATAAAGCACTAAATAAACTTCAGTTAGTGCTAAATACGGCTGCTAGAATCCTGACTAGAACCAAGAAATTTGATCATATTACTCCAGTGCTAGCTTCCCTACACTGGCTTCCTGTTAAGGCAAGGGCTGATTTCAAGGTTTTACTGTTAACCTATAAAGCGTTACATGGGCTTGCTCCTACCTATCTTTCCGAGTTGGTCCTGCCGTACATACCAATACGTACGCTACGGTCACAAGACGCAGGCCTCCTAATTGTCCCTAGAATTTCTAAGCAAACAGCGGGAGGCAGGGCTTTCTCCTATAGATCTCCATTTTTATGGAACAGTCTGCCTACCCATGTGAGAGACGCAGACTCGGTCTCAACCTTTAAGTCTTTACTGAAGACTTATCTCTTCAGTAGGTCATATGATTGAGTGTAGTCTGGCCCAGGAGTGTGAAGGTGAACGGAAAGGCTCTGGAGCAACGAACAGCCCTTGCTGTCTCTGCCAGGCCGGTTCCCCTCTCTCCACTGGGGTTCTCTGCCTCTAACCCTGTTACAGGGGCTGAGTCACTGGCTTGCTGGTGCTCTTTCATGCCGTCCCTAGGAGGGGTGCGTCACTTGAGTGGGTTGAGTTACTGACGTGATCTTCCTGTCTGGGTTGGCGCCCCCCCTTGGTTTGTGCTGTGGTGGAGACCTCTGTGGGCTATACTCGGCCTTGTCTCAGGATTGTAAGTTGGTGGTTGAGGATATCCCTCTAGTGGTGCGGGGGCTGTGCTTTGGCAGAGTGGGTGGGGTTATATCCTTCCTGTTTGGCCCTGTCCGGGGGTTTCTTCGGATGGGGCCACAGTGTCTCCGGACCGCTCCTGTCTCAGCCTCCAGTATTTATGCTGCAGTAGTTTATGTGTCGGGGGGCTGGGGTTAGTTGGTTATACCTGGAGTACTTCTCCTGTCTTATCCAGTGTCCTGTGTGAATTTAAGTATGCTCTCTCTAATTCTCTCGTTCTCTCTTTCTCTCTGAGAACCTGAGCCCTAGGACCATACGTCAGGACTACCGGGCATGCTGACACCTTGCTGTCCCCAGTCCGCCTGGCCTTGCTGCTATTCCAGTTTCAACTGTTCTGCCTGCGGTTACGAAACCCCTACCTGTCCCAGACCTGCTGTTTTCAACTCTTAATGATCGGCTATGAAAAGCCAACTGAGAGACCTGAGCCCTAGGACCATACGTCGGGACTACCGGCCGTGGTGACTCCTTGCTGTCCCCAGTCCGCCTGGCCTTGCTGCTATTCCAGTTTCAACTGTTCTGCCTGCGGTTATGGAACCCCTACCTGTCCCAGACCTGCTGTTTTCAACTCTTAATGATCGGCTATGAAAAGCCAACTGAGATTTATTCCTGATTATTATTTGACCATGCTTGTCACTTATGAACATTTTTGAACATCTTGGCATGGTTCTGTTATAACCTCCACCCGGCACAGCCAGAAGAGGACTGGCCACCCCTCATAGCCTGGTTCCTCTCTAGGTTTCTTCCTAGGTTTTGGCCTTTCTAGGGAGTTTTTCCTAGCCACCGTGCTTCTACACCTGCATTACTAGCTGTTTGGGGTTTTAGGCTGGGTTTCTGTACAGCACTTCGAGATATTAGCTGATGTACGAAGGGCTATATAAAATAAAATTGATTGATTGATTGCAACCTTCCGACTCGTCTGCCAGCCTGCTTACCCCCTTCACATACACACACCCCATACACTCACGCAGGCTATACACCCCCCCCCCCCACTCCACTTCATCCATCCTATAATTGAATTCACTTTAATTGCTCTGGGCCTGAATCCACTCCAAGATGCTAGTGGCCCAGTAAACAAGCTTCTAAAATAGGTCCTCGGTAATAGGCTCTCGTGACATTTAGCTTGGCAAGCTGGACGTGTTTTTTCGCCCGGCAATAAAAACAACTACAACAACGCTAAAACACAGCGGGCTGGTAGCACTGTGGCAGCACTTGTCACCCTGTTTAGCGAGGCTCTGGTTTGGGTCAGTACGCACAAGTAGACACAGCACACACACACACACACACACACACACACAGTAAAGACATAGAGCCGACGCAGCCGTCTCTTTTGAGGTGTGTGTGTGTGGGGGAAGTGTTGAGTCTAGTTGAAGGGGCTGGGGTTGTGTTCTGCAATATGGATGTTATTAGGAGTGGGCCTCTCCTGCTCAGTGTGACGGGGGCTGGAAGACTCTCTGCTGTGGAGAGCTGTTGTTCTCTTCCTGGAAGTGATAGATGGCTAGAAGACTGCTGTCTCTGTGTGTGGAGATGAACGTACACACACACACACACACAGCTTAACGCACACACACACCCACACAAACGTAGACACACACTCACACACGGCTCCCTGTACTCCCCTTCTCCTTGTTTAATAAACAGTCTTTATTGTTCCCAGCCATTAGAGCCAAAGCTCTACAATGCCAGAGAGACGGTGAAGGGTTAAATGAATGGTATGTTAGGGTCTTGCTCTTACAACTAGCCTTTCCAATTCCTAGAAGGGTTACTCCACACCATTGCACAACCTTGTGATACAGAAATTGGAGACTGATGAGGTTTTTCAAGTGTAGATAGGCCTTCTGTTTAGGCTTATCTGCGTAGTTGCTGGTGTGCTGTTGAATTCTACACAGCTGACTCAACTCTTAAGGCAAGCAGGGAGAAATGACTGTTTCCTCTCAAAAAGACATGGAGATCACAGAGGGAAGTTCAGAGACTGGCACTGTTCCAAAACTCTGGACAAAGCTGCTTTTTCTCTTTTTCCTTTCACGTTTCCTTGTCTCCTTTCCTTCATGATTTAGGCCTGGAGTTTTCTCTGACCACGTGACCAGACCAAGAAAACTCAGGGCCCCTCCTGTGTAACCACTGATAGATAAAAGTAAGCTATCGGATTGTGTTCCATCATCTCTTTCCAGGTCAGGCTAGTGGTGGTGAAGGAAAGGACACGAGGTCAGTCAACTTTTGAAGACCTAGCCAGAGAGGCATTGATAGGGGTAGTAGGGGATCGAACTGAGTACAGAGAAGTTTGTCAGAATGGAACTGACTGACTGTGGGGGAAGAATAACAAAGACGACATCTCCAGACCACAAGAGCACGACTCACACACCAGGAGGAAACCTCAGTGTTTCTCTCTCTACATTTAGCCTTTAGCTCTGTCTCTATTATCTCTCCTTTCTACTTCCCCCATTTTTTCTTCCTGCTTCCTCTCACCTCTCTGTTCTGTTCATATTTCATACGAAGCCATCCTTTCCATGCGACCAGCTGTGTAAACAGCAGGGCCAGCCGTACATGTTTCCTCAGAGAGAAAGGCAGAAATGATGCTGGAAAAACCTGTACACAAGGAGCCCCGCCATGGCACAGGCGCAAACTGATGATCTATGGCCCCTTTGTCTCTCAACGAGTGGATATACAGTGGGGGAAAAAAGTATTTAGTCAGCCACCAATTGTGCAAGTTCTCCCACTTAAAAAGATGAGAGAGGCCTGTAATTTTAATCATAGGTACACGTCAACTATGACAGACAAAATGAGAAAAAGAAATCCAGAAAATCACATTGTAGGATTTTTTATTAATTTATTTGCAAATTATGGTGGAAAATAAGTATTTGGTCACCTACAAACAAGCAAGATTTCTGGCTCTCACAGACCTGTAACTTCTTCTTTAAGAGGCTCCTCTGTCCTCCACTCGTTACCTGTATTAATGGCACCTGATTGAACTTGTTATCAGTATAAAAGACACCTGTCCACAACCTCAAACAGTCACACTCCAAACTCCACTATGGCCAAGACCAAAGAGCTGTCAAAGGACACCAGAAACAAAATTGTAGACCCGCACCAGGCTGGGAAGACTGAATCTGCAATAGGTAAGCAGCTTGGTTTGAAGAAATCAACTGTGGGAGCAATTATTAGGAAATGGAAGACACTGATAATCTCCCTCGATCTGGGGCTCCACGCAAGATCTCACCCCGTGGGGTCAAAATGATCACAAGAACGGTGAGCAAAAATCCCAGAACCACACGGGGGGACCTAGTGAATGACCTGCAGAGAGCTGGGACCAAAGTAACAAAGCCTACCATCAGTAACACACTACGCTGCCAGGGACTCAAATCCTGCAGTGCCAGATGTGTCCCCCTGCGTAAGCCAGTACATGTCCAGGCCCGTCTGAAGTTTGCTAGAGTGCATTTGGATGATCCAGAAGAGGATTGGGAGAATGTCCTATGGTCAGATGAAACCAAAATATAACTTTTTGGTAAAAGCTCAACTCGTCGTGTTTGGAGGACAAAGAATGCTGAGTTGCATCCAAAGAACACCATACCTACTGTGAAGCATGGGGGTGGAAACATCATGCTTTGGGGCTGTTTTTCTGCAAAGGGACCAGGACGACTGATCCGTGTAAAGGAAAGAATGAATGGGGCCATGTATCGTGAGATTTTGAGTGAAAACCTCCTTCCATCAGCAAGGGCATTGAAGATGAAACGTGCTGGGTCTTTCAGCATGACAATGATCCCAAACACACCGCCCGGGCAACGAAGGAGTGGCTCCGTAAGAAGCATCTCAAGGTCCTGGAGTGGCCTAGCCAGTCTCCAGATCTCAACCCCATAGAAAATCTTTGGAGGGAGTTGAAAGTCCATGTTGCCCAGCGACAGCCCCAAAACATCACTGCTCTAGAGGAGATCTGCATGGAGGAATGGGCCAAAATACCAGCAACAGTGTGTGAAAACCTTGTGAAGACTTACAGAAAATGTTTGACCTGTGTCATTGCCAACAAAGGATATATAACAAAGTATTGAGAAACTTTTGTTATTGACCAAATACTTATTTTCCACCATAATTTGCAAATAAATTCATTAAAAATCCTACAATGTGATTTTCTGGATTTTCTTTTCTCATTTTGTCTGTCATAGTTGACGTGTACCTATGATGAACATTACAGGCCTCTCTCATCTTTTTAAGTGGGAGAACTTGCACAATTGGTGGCTGACTAAATACTTTTTTTCCCCACTGTAGAGCTGCTTGGGTGTGTGTGTGGGTATCAATGTGTGCGTTTTTGTGCATGTTTTTTACTGGACGTGGGTATGTTTCCAAATTTCTCATGCAGTGTGCTTCTTTCTAAACACCACACTTTAATGATGTACCTAATTTGCGTGTAATATTGTGAGCATTTTACACAGGAAATGGCCCTTTATCAGTTTAGCTGCTGTAGCCAGAACTTCAGTTACCCTATTAACGTTAATTAGAAAGATGGAAAGGTTGTGCCCCATCAATCATTGTTGTTTCATTTATCAAAGAAAGCTGTATATAGAGCACAACTGCCCCATATTTGATTTCATAAGCCTATTTGGCTGCCTCTATCTACTCTGGTCTGTTCTCTTCACTCAGACCATTGGAGTCTGACGTTGCTCTGATGTCAATCATGTGATTCTTAATATAGCTTGGTGATTCTTAGTATGGTGGTGTGATTCTAAGAATGGCTGTAGGTCAGTGATGCTGACTGGTGGGTGGCAAGATGCTTAGTCTGATGGCTCACTAAGGGTGTGTGTAAGTGCGTTTGGTCGTAGATCTGTCAGTGCAGGGGTGTGCGGGCGGGCGGGCGGGCGGACGTGCGTGCGTGTAGTACGGCAGGGCTAGGAGAGGAGGACCACCACCCCAGGCACACACACGGACGGACACACAGATCATCCCTGGGCCTATTTTTGCAGGTGCATGCTTGCTGGCATTTTAGATAATTAAAGTGTGACCTTTTTAATGGGATGCAGAAATGTCACAGTCCCCCTCTGCCTTATCTGCAAGCAAGTGGAGTCACCTCCCGTGACCTGCAATCAGGTCAAACCACCAGGCTTCAAACACCACCCTGGATACGTTCACTTAGCATCTTATAGCCTCCATTCACTACTGGGTTGCATGCACGGACGGACGCGCGTACCCACAGTCACAGAGGGCCCATTCAGCCCTAGCCCTCCCCCTGTTCCTGTGTCTTTCCTTCCTCCTTAGCCAAGCTCTTTCAGCTACTATACAGTACAGTGAAGTTATGTTGTTATGTGACCCCATAATGTACGATAATGTTCTGTAACACTGTCCTGGGGGATGCTGCCATGACATGCCAAATGTGCACTGTAATTGGGGACATGACTTTCCACGCATAATGTACTGGCTGTTGCACACACACTGTGTCTGTGAGCATGTGCGCACACACACACACACACACACACACACGTTACGTATATGCCTTCTCCTGTATCCACCCACACATCCTCATAAAAGTTTCAATGCGTCGTGCTGCTGCCAGAGCTGCGCTGGACAATTTGTGCCAACTGCCAAGCCATATTCACTGTACTGTATCTTTATATAGAGCTGATATTTGCCCCCACCAGCCACTGTGCCTGAGCTGACTGTCATCGTAGAGGACAGAGAAAGACAGTCATCATGACTCTATTTTCTTTAGACCATACGCCATATGGATATGTAGGATTTTGCCATTGCTTAGCCCTATTCCATTTATTTTTATCCAAAAAAACTCACTAGTCCTTGTCGATGACAAGCATACCCATAACATGATGCAGCCACCACCATGCTTGGAAATATGAGACTCGTTTCAGGAAGCTAGGCGTATGTCGCATGTCACTACTTCACAGGAGAGGCATTTGAACAGAAATGCCTTCTGGAACATGTGAACTTTCATGTGGCTTAATAACAAACTTGTATTCCATCCATAAATATGAATAAAATTGTTAAATTACGAGCCTAGTTGGTTTAGCCTTAGGCTTAGGGACCTTACAGTTAATTGTATGTGTGGGGTACAGAGATGAAGTAGTCATTTATAAAATCATGTTAAACACTATTATTCCACACAGAGTGAGTCCATGCAACTTATTATGTGACTTAATATGGAGTTGGTCCCCCTTTTGCTGCTATAACAGCCTCCACTCCTCTGGAAAGGCTTTCCACTAGATGGTTGAACATTGCTGCGGGGACTTGATTCCATTAAGCCACAAGAGCTTTAGTGCGGTCGGGCACTGATGTTGGGCGATTAGGCCTGGCTCGCAGTCGGCGTTCCAATTCATCCCAAAGGTGTTCGATGGAGTTGAGGTCAGGGCTCTGTGCAGGCCAGTCAAGTTCTTCCACACAGATCTCGACAAACCATTGCTGTATGGACCTCGCTTTGTGCATGGGGGCATTGTCATGCTGAAACAGGAAAGGGCCTTCCCCAAACTGTTGCCACAAAGTTGTAAGCACAGAATCATCTAGAATGTCATTGAATGCTGTAGTGTTAAGATTTCCCTTCACTGGAACTGAGGGGCCTAGCCCGAACCATGAAAAACAGCCCCAGACCATTATTCCTCCTCAACCAGACTACAGTTGGCACTATGCATTGGGGCAGGTAGCGTTCTCCTGGCATCCACCAAACCCAGATTAATTCGTTGGACTGCCAGATGGTGAAGCTTGATCCATCACTCCAGAGAACGCGTTTCCACTGCTCCAGAGTACAATGACGGCAAGCTTTACACCACTCCAGCTGACGCTTGGCATTGCGTATGGTGATCTTAGGCTTGTGTGCGCCTGCTCGGCCATGGAAACCCAGTTCATGAAGCTCTCGACGAACAGTTATTGTGCTGACTTTGCGTCCAGAGGCAGTTTGGAATTTGGTTGTGAGTGTTGCAACCGAGGACAGACGATTTTTACACACTACGCGCTTCAGCACTCAACGGTCCCGTTCTGTGTGCTTGTGTGGCCTACCTCTTCGTGGCTGAGCCGTTGTTGCTCCTAGACGTTTCCACTTCACAATAACAGCACTTCCAGTTGACCGGGGCAGCTCGTGTTTGTTTGTTTCTGACGTTGACCTTTTTGACTCGTCTGTGTGTGTGTATGCATTCATGCGTGTGAGAGGGCGAGGGAGAGCGAGAACGTGTGTGTGCACGTGCGTCTCTGCGTATGCTTTTGCCGTTCCCTGCAGACATGCTACGAGTGCAGCCCGCCCTTAAACCCCTCCACCCATTGGAGCTTTTCGATTATTAATTCATCATCGGCTGTCAGATCCTATTAAAGTCACTGGCTCCTGCTACTACATAACATAACCTCCGACCTGCACTCTCTCTATACATACACACACACACACACACACACACACACACACACACACACTCCCCTGCTCAGCTATGTCAGTGGAGCACAGTCACAAGAAGTGACCCACAATGTTTGTTTGGTGGGGCTCTCATCCTCTCTCCAAACAGTTAGTGATCCGATGCAGTACCTTAGGATTCAGCTTCTATACTGAACAAAAATATAAACGCAACATGAAACAATTTCAACGATTTTAGTGAGTTACAGTTCATATAAGGAAATGAGTTCATTAGGCCCTAATCTATGGATTTCATATGACTGGGCAGGGGCGCAGCCACCCACTGGGGAGCCAGGCCCAGCCAATCTGAATGAGTTTTTCCCCCACAAAAGGGCTTTATTACAGACAGAAATACTCCTCAGTTTCATCAGCTGTCTGGGTTGCTGGTCTCAGACGATCCCGCAGGTGAAGAAGCTGGATGTGGAGTTCCTGAGCTCGCATGGTTACACGTGGTCTGGGGTTGTGAGGCCGGTTGGACGTACTGCAAAAATCTCTAAAACGATGTTGGAGGCAGCTTCTGGTAGAGAAATCAACATTCAATTATCTGGCAACAGCTCTGGTAGACATTCCTGCAGTCAGCATGCCATATGCATGCTCCCTCAAAACTTGAGACATCTGTGGCTTTGTGTTGTGACAAAACTGTCCCCAGCACAAGCTGCACCTGTGTAATGATAATGCTGTTTAATGTTGCATTTATATTTTTGTTCAGTATAAATGCACTTGAGATGCACAGAAAAAATTGTATACATAGCTCTAAAGAATTAGATATAGGCTAGCGAGCGAGTGAGCTCGCGACCTGAACGTGTGAATGTTTTGATTCTACGGTTAGTTGTCAGTTTGATCACTCTGCAGCTTGAAAGCACAAGGACGTTCAGTACTGTACAGTATAATAGTACAGTAGGGCTCCATCCTTCATAGCACTTACCTTCTATGTCTTCCCTATCATATAACAACTAGAACAGATCATGTGGGACTGGGAGGAGAATGGGCCTGCAGGGATTGGGTTATAGATGGTTAACTGAGAGAGAAGAGAGGGGTTTGGGGAAGGTGTGTGTAGGCCTACAGTGGCTTGCGAAAGTATTCACCCCCCATGGCATTTCTCCTATTTTGTTGCCTGACATCCTGGAATTAAAATATATTTTTTGGGGGGGGTTGTATAATTTGATTTACCCAACATGCCTAACACTTTGAAGATACAAAATATGTTTTATTATGAAACAAACAAGAAATAAGACAAAAAACAGAAAACTTGAGGGTGTATAACTATTCACCCTCCCAAAGTCAATACTTTGTAGAGCCACCTTTTGCAGCAATTACAGCTGCAAGTCTCTTGGGGTATGTCTCTATAAGCTTGGCACATCTAGTCAGTGGGGGCTGTGTTCTCGGGGTGATGAGAGGTGTTGGGTTTGCGCCAGACATAGCGTTTTCCTTGATGGCCAAAAAGCTCAATTTTTGTCTCATCTGACCAGAGTACCTTCTTCCATATGTTTGGGGAGTCTCCCACATGCCTTTTGGCGAACACCAAACGTGTTTGCTTATTTATTTCTTTAAGCAATGGCTTTTTTCTGGCCACTCTTCCGTAAAGCCCAGCTCTGTGGAGTGTACGGCTAAAAGTGGTCCTATGGACAGATACTCCAATCTCCCCTGTGGTGCTTTTCAGCTCCTTCAGGGTTATATTTGGTTACTTTGTTGCCTCTCTGATTAATGCCCTCCTTGCCTGGTCCGTGAGTTTTGGTGGGCGGCCTCTCTTGGCAGGTTTGTTGTGGTGGCATATTCTTTCAATTTTTTTATAATGGATTTAATGGTGCTCCGTGGGATGTTCAAAGTTTTGGATATTTTCTATAACCCAACCCTGATCTGTACTTCTCCACAACGTTGTCCCTGACCTGTTTGGAGAGCTCCTTGGTCTTCATGGTGCCGCTTGCTTGGTGGTGCCCCTTGCTTAGTGGTGTTGCAGACTCTGGGGCCTTTCAGAACAAGTGTATATATACTGAGATCATGTGACACTTAGATTGCACACAGGTGGACTTTATTTAACTAATTATGTGACTTCTGAATGTGATTGGTTGCAGCAGATCTTATTTAGGGGCTTCATAGCAAAGGGGGTGAATACATATGCACGCACCACTTTTCCGTTATTAATTTTTTAGATTTTTTTAGATTTTTTTCATTTCACTTCACCAATTTGGACTATTTTGTGTATGTCCATTACATGAAATACAAATAAAAATCAATTTAAATTAATGTTGTAATGCAACAAAATAGGAAAAACGCCAAGGGGATGAATACTTTAGCAAGGCACTGTAAGCTAGATGTGAGAAATCCGTTCTCTGTACATGGAGACTGTTTTAAAGGTCAAGTAGCTTATGTTTCTTAATGGCCGGCTTAGGTTACCGTGGTCCTCTGTAGCTCAGTTTGTAGAACATGGCCCTTACAACGCCAGTGTAGTGGGTTTGATTCCCGGGACCACCTGTATGTAAAAACTGTATGCCCACATGACTGTAAGTCGCTTTGGATAAAAGTGTCTGCTAAATTTGTATTAAATGATATTATGTATATGCCAGATGGCTTGGTGATAGAATACATGGCAATTGATCAATTTTCCTCTGGCCTCGGTGAGCACGTTGTTGATACACAACCGATAGCCTAAGTTACCGTATCTAAATATGCAAAATATGCAGTGCAGTATGGATTTCCAGTCCGCATCCGTATTTCCGTACAAAGGGTCTGTTGTAAGGTCACGTAACTTATGTTTCAAAATGGCCAGCTTAGGTGACATACGTGCCAGATGGCAATACATAGCAATTTACCCATTTTCAGCCTGCAACCTTTCCTCAGTAAGCACCTTGTTGTAACATAACCTAAAGACTATAGCTACCACATCTAAATATGCAAAATATTCAGTCCTGTGTGGTTTTTCAGTCAATGTATTGTAGGTGATGTTACTGCATTTCGTGATTGTGTTTTGTGTAAGCCTACACACTATCATAGTTATATGATTTGCTTTGACATGTGAAACAGACCAATACGCAACTGAACCTCGGCTATTATGAAGCCTATGTCCTCTTAATATGGCTCAAAACTACAGTTTTACAGGTGGGTAGTACTAGGGAGGTTTTAAAAGTGAAATAAAACAAAAACAATGACCCTTGGGCTTTTAAAGATGTTTGTTAAAGCTCTTTAGCGAATGCAAATACACCCATTGTACAGTGACCTCCTTTTTTACTGGAAAGAAAACGTGTGTGCGTGTGCGTGTGCGTATTTTTTATGTGTCCATGTGTTTGTGTATCAGTGTGTCCTGTGTGTGTCTACCCACTTGTTTTTGTGGTATCCTTGTGTACCCGGCTGCTCAGCTATATTACAGGGTGATTGGATAAGGCCGCTAAGCCCATAAAGCCATGCTCTCAGCCTGATGAAGACACGGAGACACACCAGGGCGCCATATACAGTGCCTTGCAAAAGTATTCATCCCCCTTGGCGTTTTTCCTATTTTGTTGCATTACAACCTGTAATTTAAACTGATTTTTATTTGGATTTCATGTAATGGACATACACAAAATAGTCCAAATTGGTGAAGTGAAATGAAAAGAATAACTTGTTTCTAAAAATTCAAAAAAATAAATAACAGAAAAGTGGTGCGTTCATATTTATTCACCCCCTTTGCTATGAAGCCCCTAAATAAGATCTGCTGCAACCAATCACCTTCAGAAGTCCATTATAAAAAAAAGTCCATGAGTTTTGCCCACCAAAACTCATGGACCAGGCAAGGAGGGCATTAATCAGAGAGGCAACAAAGTGACCAAAGATAACCCTGAAGGAGCTGAAAAGCACCACAGGGGAGATTGGAGTATCTGTCCAAAGGACCACTTTAAGCCGTACACTCCACAGAGCTGGGCTTTACGGAAGAGTGGCCAGAAAAAAGCCATTGCTTAAAGAAAAAAAGAAGCAAACACGTTTGGTGTTCGCTAAAAGGCATGTGGGAGACTCCCCAAACATATGGAAGAAGGTACTCTGGTCAGATGAGACTCAAATTGGCTTTTTGGCCATCAAGGAAAACGCTATGTCTGGCGCAAACCCAACACCTCTCATCACCCCGAGAACACAACCCCCACTGTGAAGCATGGTGGTGCCAGCATCATGCTGTGGGGATGTTTTTCATCGGCAGGGACTGGGAAACTGGTCAGAATTGAGGGAATGATGGATGGCGCTAAATACAGGGAAATTCTTGAGGGAAACCTGTTTGTCTTCCAGAGATTTGAGACTGGGACGGAGGTTCACCTTCCAGCAGGACAATGACCCTAAGCATACTGCTATAGCAACATTCGAGGTGTTTGAGGGGAAACATTTAAATGTCTTGGAATGGCCTAGTCAAAGCCCAGACCTCAATCCAATTGAGAATATGTGGTATGATTTAATGATTACTGTACACCAGCGGAACCCATCCAACTTGAAGGAGCTGGAGCAGTTTTGCCTTGAAAAATTGGCAAAAATCCCAGTGGCTAGATGTGCCAAGCTTATAGAGACATACCCCAAGAGACTTGCAGCTGTAATTGCTGCAAAAGGTGGCTCTACAAAGTATTTACTTTCGGGGGGGGGGTGCGAATAGTTATGTACGCTCAAGTTCTCTGTTTTCTTTTTGTCATTTTCTTGTTTGTTTCACAATAAACAATATTTTGCATCTTCAAAGTGTTAGGCATATTGTGTAAATCAAATGATTTACATTTACATCATTTAGCAGACGCTCTTATCCAGATACAACCCCCCCCCCAAAAAAAATATATATTTTAATTCCAGGTTGGAAGGCAACAAAATAGGAAAAATGCCAAGGGGGGGTGAATACTTTCACAAAACACTGTAGACCATGTCTGCGAGACCGACTTCCAGCCATTGCGCTAACACTAGTTCTCATTGGCTCGCGAAACTACCTCAAACTTCCTTCATACTGGACACAGAGACATACAAATGTTATCCAAGAGTTCATCTGACTCTGGGGAAGTAGATAAAGGGCATCAATGCCAAAATCTCGTACACACACACACACACACACACACACTGACACACACACACACTCTCAATGACTATGACAATCTTTTGCCTCATCACATACAGTGGGGAAAAAAAGTATTTAGTCAGCCACCAATTGTGCAAGTTCTCCCACTTAAAAAGATGAGAGAGGCCTGTAATTTTCATCATAGGTACACGTCAACTATGACAGACAAATTGAGAAAAGAAATCCAGAAAATCACATTGTAGGATTTTTAATGATTTTATTTGCAAATTATGGTGGAAAATAAGTATTTGGTCACCTACAAACAAGCAAGATTTCTGGCTCTCACAGACCTGTAACTTCTTCTTTAAGAGGCTCCTCTGTCCTCCACTCGTTACCTGTATTAATGGCACCTGTTTGAACTCGTTATCAGTATAAAAGACACCTGTCCACAACCTCAAACAGTCACACTCCAAACTCCACTATGGCCAAGACCAAAGAGCTGTCAAAGGACACCAGAAACAAAATTGTAGACCTGCACCAGGCTGGGAAGACTGAATCTGCAATAGGTAAGCATCTTGGTTTGAAGAAATCAACTGTGGGAGGAATTATTAGGAAATGGAAGACATACAAGACCACTGATAATCTCCCTCGATCTGGGGCTCCACGCAAGATCTCATCCCGTGGGGTCAAAATGATCACAAGAACGGTGAGCAGAACCACATGGGGGGACCTAGTGAATGACCTGCAGAGAGCTGGGACCAAAGTAACAAAGCCTACCATCAGTAACACACTACGCCGCCAGGGACTCAAATCCTGCAGTGCCAGACGTGTCCCCCTGCTTAAGCCAGTACATGTCCAGGCCCGTCTGAAGTTTGTTAGAGTGCATTTGGATGATCCAGAAGAGGATTGGGAGAATGTCATATGGTCAGATGAAACCAAAATATAACTTTTTGGTAAAAACTCAACTCGTCGTGTTTGGAGGACAAAGAATGCTGAGTTGCATCCAAAGAACACCATACCTACTGTGAAGCATGGGGGTGGAAACATCATGCTTTGGGGCTGTTTTTCTGCAAAGGGACCAGGACGACTGATCCGTGTAAAGGAAAGAATGAATGGGGCCATGTATCGTGAGATTTTGAGTGAAAACCTCCTTCCATCAGCAAGGGCATTGAAGATGAAACGTGGCTGGGTCTTTCAGCATGACAATGATCCCAAACACACCGCCCGGGCAACGAAGGAGTGGCTTCGTAAGAAGCATTTCAAGGTCCTGGAGTGGCCTAGCCAGTCTCCAGATCTCAACCCCATAGAAAATCTTTGGAGGGAGTTGAAAGTCTGTGTTGCCCAGCGACAGCCCCAAAACATCACTGCTCTAGAGGAGATCTGCATGGAGGAATGGGCCAAAATACCAGCAACAGTGTGTAAAAACCTTGTGAAGACTTACAGAAAACGTTTGACCTGTGTCATTGCCAACAAAGGGTATATAACAAAGTATTGAGAAACTTTTGTTATTGACCAAATACTTATTTTCCACCATCATTTGCAAATAAATTCATTAAAAATCCTACAATGTGATCTTCTGGAATTTTTTTTCTCATTTTGTCTGTCATAGTTGACGTGTACCTATGATGAAAATTACAGGCCTCTCATCTTTTTAAGTGGGAGAACTTGCACAATTGGTGGCTGACTAAATACTTTTTTTCCCCACTGTATGCTGCTGCTACTGTTTATTATCTATCCTGTTGCCGAGTCACTTAATCAGTACCTATATGTAGGGCTGGGCAATATATCAAATTAATTCAAATTCATGTTTTTGCGCGATATTCCAAATGCCTGTATCGCATGAATGACGTTTTTATGAGCGTTTATGTCTTCTTGTTCTCATGTTGTCTTTTTTTGGTCTTGTCTCCTTCGTTCCGTCTGTGCTGTGTGCACCTTCCCATTTACACCAGAGATCTGTATATAATGACGAGATGCTCATGTCTCTGCCCTAACAATGGGAGTCGTTGTCCCAAAGGTGGGAAGCAGGCGTCCAAAATAAGCGTATAGATGCGCATCTTTGCATCTTCCTCTCTGTTTACACACACACCAAGTCACTCCCCTTGCCACTCACAGCAACAAAGATGAGAGATCACTTCATCTCTGACAAGCGGTTTCAACTCGCTATTTGCATTTGAGGTTTGGTCCAATAGAATCGGTCTAATGGACACCAAAACACATTGAGACATTATTTTACTGTAATAGAGGAGAAGTTAACCTTTCTAACGATACCCTTTTATGTCTCAACTCTTCAAATTGCGTCCAGAGCAGACAATACTAAAACGGGAGTATCAATAAACATTGATTCTGGAAAATTCATTCTTAGTTTGTCGTGCACGCTATTGCGGTACCATGTACCACTATCAGCATTTTAGCCAAAGACCATTATACTAGCCGTCTAGTCTGTGTTTTATAAATGTGCAATAAGCATAAAACACAATTATATAAGGAATTGGCAACTCGTTCTCAGTCTGAAAAGTAAGGTAGGCCACTTGATTTCAACATCTGAACAAAGTGGACAGGCTAGCATGCTGTTAAAACAGTTGGAGACGGACAGAAAGGTGTGTTCATAACAATTCAACTGTTCTGCCTTGTTAGGTAGCAAATAGATCCAAGTTGGCTAAACTTGAAATATATAAAGATTAGCTGGCTACTCACTAGCACGTGGGCTTGTGCTTGATTTGTTTTGAGACCTGTGTTAATGTTCTATAATGCCTGCTACAAGAAGTTAGTCATTATTAGTGAATGTGCATTATGCATGGTTCTGGTTAAATTAGTAACAAAAATGTAATTTTAATAGACAGACTTGAACGACAGATCAGTTATTATTGCAAAAAAGTATGTTAAACTATTTTGATAAAATAATTAAATTATTAGTGGATCTTTATGGTTGTGGAAGGCTTATATTTAGCCTAGGTACAATTTCACAAGTCCTGAATTCATTAGATTATTGCTGATTGTTTGAAATTCAGTGTATTTTACCTTTAATTGTACAACAAAGCTTATTTAGAGAAAACAGTAAAAATGAATTGTGAATTGGCGCTACGTTTTTTTAAAAATCGAGATACGATTTTTAGGCCATATCGCCCAGCCCTACCTATATGTACGCTACCGTTCAAAAGTTTGGGGTCACTTAGAAATGTCCTGGTTTTCGAAATAAAATCATTTTTTTGTAGCATCAAATTGATCAGAAATACAGTGTAGACATTGTTAATGTTGTAAATGGCTATTGCAGCTGGAAACGTCTGATTTTTAATGGAATATCTACATAGGCGTACAGAGGCCCATTATCAGCAACCATCAGTCCTGTGTTCCAATGAAACTGAAACTGAAGATCTCGTACAACGCTGTGGACTACTCCCTTCACAGAACAGCGCAAACTGGCTCTAACCAGAATAGAAAGAGGAATGGGAGGCCCTAGTGCACAACTGAGCAAGAGGACAAATACATTAGTGTCTAGTTTGAGAAACAGGCGCCTCACAGGTCCTCAACTGGCAGCTTCATTAAATAGTACCCGCAAAACACCAGTCTCAACGTCAACAGTGAAGAGGCGACTCCGGGATGCTGACCTTCGAGGCGACTCCGGGATGCTGACCTTCTAGGCATAGTTGCAAAGAAAAAGCCATATCTCAGACTGCCCATCTTAATCTTTTCTTTTTATTGGCCAGTCTGAGATATGGCTTTTTCTTTGCAACTCTGCCTAGAAGGTCAGCATCCCGGAGTCGCCTCTTCACTGTTGATGTTGAGACTGGTGTTTCCCAAGCTTTTAAACAGAGGGAAAATATATTATCTCGCTGTGTGTGTTGCAGTTGACCTTTTAACCATCGCTTCTATTGCAGGTGTATATATGTGAGGGCTGCAATGTAATGTTTTTTTTAATGTGTTTGTGGTATGTATGATATTGTCCCAAAGGCGATTTAACATTTTTTATTATCTTTCTCTCTAGGTGAAGATTGAAGGACACTCAAAAAGAGTTGAGACACTGAACAGTTAGAGCTATACCAGAGAGGACGATTTTATAGTCACCATGTCTCTACATATTCCCCATCTCTGGAACAGACTCCACAGTGGAAGACACATTATACCATCCCTGTGAAGCTTCAAAACCACCTTCATAACCACTATCACCAGTATCCTGTACCTCTCCTCTCCATCAGTCAAAGGAGGTAACAAACAGGCAGCAATTTTTGGGAATACCAGAACTCCAGTTTCTTAATTCAAAGGGCATTTCTCCACAGTCACAACGCCACTGGAATACCACGCACATCCATCGCCCATATGGGGGCTAAAACCACTCCGTAAACCACACTGACGCCATTCTGAGCCCTGTATTGCCACATTATAGTGTTTTGGGTGTCGTCATCGGGTGGCGGTGGATTGAGCCAAAATGGCTGGGAAGAGCAACCCGGTCCCGGGCCCCCACCTCAACGGCTTCCCCATGCCCCACTACTCCTACTTCTTCCCCCACATGCTGGGGGGGATCTCTCCCCCCGCCATGCCAGGCCTGCCCCCGAGTGGCTACAGCACGCCCTCGCCAGCCAGTAAGTACCCCTACTGTACGTCCTTAACCTTCTCTCTGCTGTTTCAATTGACTGTGTGGTGTAGTGTTAGTGCTTGCACTTGTGTTTTGGCTGTGCTGTTGACTGGTTAGCCTCAGAATATTAGCCTGTTTTTTTCTGGTATAGCCAACTCCTTTGTCATTGCCATGCCAAACATGGCAGGAACAGGCTGGCACTCAAGGTATCAGAGTATTGGCCTGTTGCAGTATTTTGAGTCTAAGCATGTTGGCCTAAACAGTCTACCACTAGAGTTATGGTAGAGACTGTTTGAAAGGTCTTGTATAAGGCTCAGTTTTCGGTTGTGTGGGCATCTTGGATACACCACAGTCCGGCTTTGTCTATCTTGGAATAACACTGAGCTCTGAGTGGTTCTACAACCTTTTCCTCAGAAAAGGTTGTCTTCATTAGTAGAGAAAATGTATCTGTTGCTGTGCCATGCTGTCTGATCATCCGTAGAGGCTGATGGCAGGAATGGAATGATACAATTTCAATGTTACCAGTGTCCTGCAGTTGTGGCATTGGCATATTTGCCTCAAACTATTTAGCTTAGCTATTTATTGGTTATTGAAGGTCGGATGTTGGAGAGACAGGAAATCAACAGAGATGCTGAGATTTTATTGTGAGTGAGCTTTCATCTTGTTCTGTTTTGACCATTCCCACATGAAAGACTGTGTTGGTAACCTGAGCATAGCGCGACACTGCCTACAGCACTCACCGTCCTCAATACTCAGGCCCTCTCTAACACACACACACACACACACACTGAATACTGCTTAGATTACACAGGACAAGAGGACAGGGTACTAAAGCCAACCTTATCTAGCCTATGTAAAATGACTACAGATTGTAATGGGAGACATAGTCAGCCAGGTTGTTCGGGGTCAGTGTATTGACTTTCCATCTGGTCGTATTAGCATGGTGTTCAGTGGGATTAGCAAGAGGAGGAACTGTGATTAGCGGTCGGTCGTGTCCACTTCCGCATTGAGCCCTGAAAGACTGGGACATGCTTTTCATCCTATTCCTAATTTGAGTTGTATCTGTATCAATTTGAATAAGTCCCATTTGGATGGTAGTGGTACATTGCATACTTTGTCTGTGTGTGGACACTGCATCGCTGTCTCTTGTGGCCTTTTTGTGTGTGGGTCATGTGTCTGTCTGGACTCTCTCCCAGTGTTTGACGAGAGGGGTGGCGGGGTTCCTTCACTTAAGCAGCACAAACATTTCCTGTCAGTAAACACTGAAGAGCCAGGGACAATGACCACCGCTTCCTACTCACTCACACGCACACGTACACTCTCTCATTGACATAATAGTTTCTGGGTCATTTCATGTCATTTCATCAAGCCATGACACCCATCATCTCAGATTGTTCTGAAATCGTTTCTGTAGTTAGAAACAGTTAACATTAGCATTCCTGCAACATTATTTTGTTGAAATATAGTTTGATCTCTGAGAAATTAAGCCTAATGGCAGGAACAGCACCATCTAGTGGTCAGAACCTGGTAATATCAGGATGTAGGATGGGACATAAACCTAAAAACTTCAATTACTAATTTCTTTGAACGGGGGGATCACCAAATTCACTGAGAATGCATAACATAGGATGAAGAAACAATACTCAGAGCCGCAACTCCATACTACTTGTCTAACAGATAACTAATATTGTGTAGAGTATGTGTACATATTAAGCCCACAAAAATCTAAGTTTAGACATATACTGCCCTAACTTTAAGAAAAGTGTATATAAAATGAGAGATTAATCTCTCATGTGATGTTTTATGACTTTGCTTACAACATGTTTTAAAGACATAAAAATATTTGATTAAAATATGTGAAAAATCCGGACCGGTCTTAATGCATACCGAGGAACTGTGATTAGCGGCACTGAGTGGCGCAGTGGTCTAAGGCACTGTATCGCAGTGCTAACTGTGCCACTAGAGATCCTGGTTCGAATCCAGGCTCTGTCGCAGCCGGCCGCGACCGGGAGACTCATGGGCGGCGCACAATTGGCCCAGCGTCGTCCAGGGTAGGGGAGGGAATGGCCGGCAGGGATGTAGCTCAGTTGATAGAGCGTGGCGTTTGCAACGCCAGGGTTGTGGGTTCGATTCCCACGGGGGCCAGTATAAAAAATATATATATATATATGTATTCACTAACTGTAAGTCGCTCTGGATAAGAGCGTCTGCTAAATGACTAAAGTTTAAATGTAAGACCATAAGTGTTCCAAATAAGCCCACCTTTTAAATAATTAATTAATAATTAATTTCCAAATATACAAACTGACATTTCTTATGTACAGTGCACTCAAAGTATTCAGACCTCTTTACTTTTTCCACATTTTGTTACGTTACTATGGAGGACTAAAAGTGCCACAATTAAATAAATAAATACACCATTAAATAATTACTTAAATGTGTCATTAATTAATTCAAATTAGAATTAAATACATAAATGTGTAATTAAATGTATCATTAATTAATTCAAATACCGATTCATTTTATGTAAAATACATATATAATTATTTCACTATTTACATTTACATTTCATGATCCTGCATTGCAGTGATTCATGAATTACTTAAAACTGTCAAACTGACCCATCAAAGTCAGTGGGCGGGGCTAACGCGAATCTAGTCTGATCCATTGCTTTGGTCTGAAGTAGAGTAGGCCAACCAGGATAGAGACAATGGAGGATCTCCGTGAACTTTCCAGGGAGTTGGTTAGAGACATTTTAAACTTAGCAGAGGATGTAGAAGCAGGACCTGCTGACATTATCCGGAATTGATTTGTCTTGGCTTGATGCAGAGGGTAACCAATCAGGCGTTAGGTTCCGCCTACCAACTTTTGATGGGTCAGTTTGACAGTTTTAAGTAATTCAGGAAGCACTCCAACGCAGGACCATGAAATGTAAATGTAAATAGTGAAATTATTATATATGTATTTTACATAAAATGAATCGGTATTTGAATTAATTAATGACACATTTAATAACACATTTATGTATTTAATTCTAATTTGAATTAATTAATGACACATTTAAGTAATTATTTAATGGTGTATTTATTTATTTAATTGTGGCACTTTTAGTCCTCCATACGTTACAGCCTTATTCTAAAATGCATTAAATAAAAGTGAAGAGGTTTTTCGAAATGTTTGAAAAAACTAAAACAAAAAAAGTTACCTTATTTACATAAGTATTCAGACCCTTTACGATGAGACTCGAAATTGAGCTCAGGTGCATCCTCTTTCCATTGATCATCCTTGATATTTCTACAACTTGTTTGGAGTCCACCTGTGGTAAATTCAGTTGATTGGACATGATCTAGAAAAGGCACACCTGTCTATATAAGGTCCCACAGTTGACAGTGCATGTCAGAGCAAAAACCAAGCCATGAGGTCGAAGGAATTTTCCATAGAGATCCGAGACAGGATTGTCTCGAGGCACAGATCTGGGGAAGGGTACTAAAAAATGTCTGCAGCATTTAAGGTCCCCGAGAACACAGTGGCCTCCATTATTCTTAAATGGAAGAAGTTTGGAACCACCAAGCCTCTTCCTAGAGATGGCCGCCCAGCCGTACTGAGCAATCGGGGGAGAAGGGCCTTGGTCAGGGAGGTGACCAAGAAGCCGACGGGCACTCTGACAGAGCTCCACAGTTCCTCTGTGGAGATGGGAGAACAACCAATCAGGCCTTTATGGTAGAGTGGCCAGAAGGAAGCCACTCCTCAGTAAAAGGCACATGACAGCCCGCTTGGAGTTTGACAAAAGGCACGTAAAGACTCTCAGACCATAAGAAACAAGATTCTCTGGTCTGATGAAACCAAGATGGAACTCTTTGGCCTGAATGCAAAGTGTCACATCTGTAGGAAACCTGACAACATCCCTACGGTGAATCATGGTTTCAGCGGCAGGGACTGGGAGACTAGTCATGATCGAGGGAAAGATGAGTGGAGCAAAGAGATCCTTGATGAAAACCTGTCTCCGGAGCGAGCGCTCAGGACCTCAGACTGGGGCGAAGGTTCACCTTCCAACAGGACAACGACCCTAAGCACACAGCCAAGACAACGCAGGAGTGCCTTCGGGACAAGTCTCTGAATGTCCTTCAGTGGCCCAGCCAGAGCCGGTATTTGAACCCGATCTAACATTTCTGGAGAGACCTGAAAATAGCTGTGCAGCAACGCCCCCCATCCAACCTGACAGAGCTTGAGAGGATCTGCAGAGAAGAATGGAAGAAACTCCCCAAATACAGGTGTGCCAAGCTTGTAGCATCATACCCAAGAAGACTCAAGGCTGTAATCACTGCCAAAGGTGCTTCAACAAAGTACTGAGTAAAGGGTCTGAATACTTATGTAAATGTGATATTTCCGTTAAAAATATATATATAAATCAGCAACAATTTCTAAAATAAAAAAACGTTTTTGCGTTGTCATTATGGGGAATTGTGTGTAGATTGATGGGGAAAAAACGATTTAATCAATTTTAGAATAAGGCTGTAACCTACCAAATGTGAAAAAAGTCAAGGGTCTGAATACTTTCCGAAGGCGCTGTATGTTGCTCTGGTTGTCTTCTCTTAATAGGCTTAACATCTTTTAAATATTTTAAATAGAAGCTCAAACTCCCATGATTCTAGTTGACATAACCACTCCCACCACCACAGACATTGCACCCTTTCAAAATAGCCTTGATTTTCATAGTGATTTACTTGTAAATGTCATAACTTTTTATTAGTTCTATTAGGCCTACAGTGTTGTTTAGATGGTTGCTTGGACTAGGGTTGGGCGTTATCCAGATTTTCACACCTTTTATACCGTCCTTGTGCCATACCTGGGTATATGGCACACACATACACACACACACACACACACACACACACACACACACACACAGCCCTCCTCTTCTCTTTCCATATACTCATTATCAACACCAATCCATCTCGCTGTCCATAAAGGCATGCACACTCTCACACAAACACAGTCTATCTCTCGCTCTTTCACCATCACCCCATCGCTCTCCCTGACACACACAGACACACACACACACACAGACACACAACCAGTCTCACGAAACACACACAGTTAAGCTCCAGGCACTCAATTCACTCAACAACAAAACCGCGCGCGAGAGAGTTTATTTGGAGCTTAGAATATAAGAATTTAGAGTGTTGAAGGAAATCCAACCCTTTTTTGGGGGGTTTATGGATTACAACACTGCAGTGTTCCAAATGGAGACTAAACACACAGAACTGGCAGAAGTTTTAGAGAAACAATTTGTCTCGTTCGGCCTTCATAATTATTTTGCAGATCTGTGGCCAGAAATATAGTGGACATTCTGTTACTGCTAGCAATAGCACTGGTGTCGACACAGCGCATGGCTGCCAAGTTATTTGTTTGTGTGTAGCAAACTTTTTCCCCTTAGCAACATCGTGTATAACAGACTCCCCGGCCCCAGGCTGTTTTAGGTTTGGCAGGACAAACTAAATCCTTTATAAATTAAATAAGTCATTATAGGATGACGTTTGCCTAATTATCATCCATTTCAACTGTCACACTTTATTTACTTATTTACTTTGGTAGCATTGATTCCAACATCACATGACCAACTCAGTTGAGTGATATGATACTGTATTCAGCTGTCATTTCACTATTTTTAGATAAATCATACTCACACATTCGGACTCATCCCCTAGCAGACCTGCGTTCAAATACTATTTTAAATAATTTCAAATACTTTATCTGTGCTTGATTTGAGCTTGCCTGGTTTAATTGACCAATAGAATAGTCCCAAAACTGCAAACCCAGCCCATCTGGCACTTCAGGCAGGCTAGAGCAAACGCTTGAAGTATTTGAATGGTTTCAAATAGTCAGCCCAGTCAGTCAGTCAGTGTTCCAGATGCTTTCTGCTGAGTGGCCGGCCAGAAGGCATTGACCTGGTTCAGACAAAGCTGTTCTCCAGTTCAGCCTCCGTAGGCCAATTATTTGGGCCAAACAGAGCAGAAGGGTTAATCCATCCATGTTCGGCTAACACACACACAGCCCAGCGCGGTGCAACCTTAACTAACTTCCAGAGGTGTGTCTTCACCATCATCAGGAAATAATTGGCGAAGGCAACCAACCCTGGAACTAAACCCGAATCCATCCCTTCTCTCCGTAGGGAGCTCATTTAGCCTTTAGCGTTTATGCTGCTAGGGAGTGGGAAACTTGGCTAGCGGCTAGGCTACCGATCATTCCTAGCAAATGTATTGATGTTGGTATTATCATAAAGCAAGGCTTGCTCTAGTATTACGGGAGACTGATTACGTCATTCTTGGCTACTGATGTTGTTATTATAGCCTGCTGGTTTAGTTAGCCTAGCTGTATCGTTTTCTCCCCCATAGAACTCACTGTAATACTTTAGTCCTTGCTTGGTGGGGAATTCCAACCCTCGCCCAGCCAATGTGTGCTGCAGATTTTGACTTTACGAGCAGCAAATTGGCATGTATTATGCCTTTTCAGAGGGAGTGGTGGGGGGGGGGGGATATGAAACAATATTTTCAGTGGCCGGAAACATTAGGAGCCCTGTTCAGTGTGTGTGTGTGTGTGTGTGTGTGTGTGTGTGTGTGTGTGTGTGTGTGTGTGTGTGTGTGTGTGTGTGTGTGTGTGTGTGTGTGTGTGTGTGTGATATTGGCAACCTCGGTAGTGTTTTAAATGGTACAAGGTGGAATGTCCTGTTTGTGAGTAAATATGGATGTGTGTGTGTGGTGAGTGCGGTGGCCTGGTCAGACAGGTGGTGTGTGTCTGCCCTGGTGGTCCATGGCACTCTGGGGGGACGTCCCAGGGACAAGCCGGGACGCCATGTGGGTGGGCAGAGGTGGCCGCAAGCCAAAGAGGAAACTCCACCCTCCTTCCTCACCTGTCCTTCCATTGCTGAGGGCTGAAGCAGCCAGTCAACTTTTAGTTTGTAGGTAAACAGAAAGTGGACAAACAGCAGAGTTAGTTTACTAGTTGGTCCATATATATATATATATATATATATATATATATATATATATATATATATATATATATATATATATATATATATATATATATATGTGTGTTGAAGGCAAGCCACAGTAGCAGGCTGGAATGGACAGGTTAACTCCAGACCTTGGCCTTGTACCTGTACCGCACACACATGAAAGACTGTCTGTGTGTTGGTAGCCTGAGCATAGTGCCACACACTGCCTACAGCACTGACTGTCCTCAATACTCAGGCCCCCTCTAACTCTCTCTCTCACACACACACACACACACACACACGCGAGAGAGAGAGAACCTCTCAGGAGATCAGGTCATTATTGGAAACTCATTTGAGCACTGCCAATACTATGATTTAGGGGATGCATGCTTATTAAACACGCCGTGTAAAACCCACGTCTCCCCATGCCGGCTCTCCATAGCTTAGTCATTTAGCCCTAACGACTAATTAACGGTTGGTAATTAACTACAGAGTGAATAGTCGAAGAGCAGTAGGGCTAAGATATACTGTGATGCTTTTCATTTTTAAAAAGTGAAATACGCCACGTTTTCCTCAGAGAAGCTTTTTGTTTAGCATTCTCTCTATCTTTTATTGAATGACAGCTGAAGTTGAATAAAATATATAGAGATGTTTGAACAACGAAAAGCATGTGGTAGCCTTAACCTTGCCTTCGTAATGTTTGTATGTTCTGTTGCAACAATATGGCTCCCAGTGGCCAGTTATCACAATGAGGTCAACAGTATCACCAGTCTGATGCGTTCCTGTCTGGTCGTCAGATCCCAGACCAGTGTAATGTCCTCTGAGCAGTCCTGGAGCCTAGCTGGCACTATGACCACTATGACAGCTCCAAGGTGACTCTGCTCTGGATGGGTATGATGTCAGTTCTTTATCAGGAGGCTGATACAACACAGAGGGGAGGGAGGGAGGGATGGATAGAGGAGGGAAGGGAGAGACGGTGAATGAGAGCGAGGGAGACGGGCCCCCTGTGCAGAGGCAGCAGAAGAGGGCGCCTGAGGTAGTACACACAGGCTTTGGTAGGGGACTGTGTTTTTGGTGAGTGCTGCCAACCACCAGCAGCTCAGTCAACAGGGCTTCCACAAGAGAGCCCGCAGCCCTCGGTGTCCTTCCCTCCCTCTCTCCATCATTCCCTCCCTCTTCCTCCTTACTATCTCTCCCACTCCACAGCCTAACAGTGCTATAATTACAGGCCATTATTCCACTTATTTACTAATTTCACATGATTTCCATTTGCTTTGAGGGAACCAGGGGCCAAATCCCTTCCCTGCCCGGAATAGTTGATCCTAGCCAGAACAGGATCTCCCATCCATTGGCTTGGCAAGTCTCTCTCTCTCGCTCTCTCGCGCTCTCTCTCTCGCTCTCTCGCACTCTCTCTCGCGCTCTCTCTCTCTCTGTCTCTCTCTCTGTCTCTCTCTCTCTCTCTGTCTCTCTCTCTCTCTCTGTCTCTGTCTCTCTCTCTCTCTCTGTCTCTCTCTCTCTCTGTGTTTTCTTTTGCGGCCGCTTATGCAAATGAGGACCCTACTTTCCAAAGAGCTGTCTTCTGATAATCTGGTGGATGGCTCAATTTTCTGAGCCCCACACACTGATACACACATTCATACAGACACACTCACTGACACTGATTCACACACACTCTGTACATTTAGAGCAGCGCTTAAAGCTAGTCGGAGCATAACTACTTCAACAACAAAAAACACCCTGCCGCTAGCAGCTATGCGGCAGACGAGTAAACAGAAATCTAAAGATCCCATCTCTCTTTATTCCGAGTCAAGACGTGGGTAAAGAGCTACAACAACTCACTCTCGACGCCCCCTTTGGTGTTCTATGTTTTCAGTTATAATATGCATAAAATGCAGTCCCATATCGGAGTCTTCATCGAGTGTATTGTGCTGAGTCTGTTTGAATGTCAGTCACAGAAATATGGGCCAGTTACCTAAGGGGAGGAGAGGCGCGAGGGTAGGGGTTGGAGAGGTCGGATGAGAATCGTTGAATTATCAAGCAGAGGGCTCTGTGCTCGTTGTCATGGGTTGGGAATGCCTTTTTAGCAGGTAATATTATTTTTCACAACCCAACAAAGGAGCCGCGGGGTTAAAAGCTTTGCTGTGCTCAGATTATTTGGGGCCAATGAGGAGGGAGAATGGGGCTGCTCACACACACAGTCTCATAATGTTAACACAGAGCCTACTCAGGATAAGGCAACGACTGTCTTGATTATGCAGAGGTTGTTGATTCTGCTCTTCACAAGTCCTCAGTGTCCACCCTAGCTATGGAAACACACTTCCCAAAAAATAACATTAGAGCTTACATTAACATAATCACTGCATACACTAGTGCTGCTATGGAAACAAGCCAATAGAGATAACAAGCCCTATTCATTACTGTATTCATTACTGACAGGTGTGAGTAGCACTTCATAAACTCTCGCTCCCACCCTATCCGTCTACTGCTGTCCTTCTCCATCTCCCTTTTTCACTCTCTTGCGCCCTCTTGCTCTCCCCTCGCCCTCTTGCCCTCCCTCTTCCTTTTCTCTCATTCTCTCTCTCTCACTCTCACCACTCCCTCCCTCTTTATGTTTTTATTTTATAGCCAAAAACACCTGTGTAGTTACAGCATGACAGGCCATTTTTTTGTCTCTCTCTTTGCATCACTCAGACCTTGCCAGACCACATCCACTGCTCTGTTTGATTAGGTAGCCTAGTTAGAGATACGAGGCTCCACCCTGTGACCAGTAGAGTGACCTGAGGTCTATCAGACGTTCCCCTCTCTCTGAGGGATACGAACCAAATGCTCTCGCTCTCTATCTCGACCGTCCCGTCCCTCCATCCGTCCCACACCACATCTGTTCTTGTTAAATGGGCTCTCACTCATAATGCATAAAGGATGAGTAGTGGGAAGGAAATTATACTGAGATACGGTAAAGAAATACAGGGCCCAATATGCCCTTGGTTTGATTAAACGGCCACCAAACACCACCTAGCCTGTCGACTACCTTGTCGTTTTACCATTATGATTATCATTACTCTACTGTATTGTCATTTTAATATAATATTATAGATATATTAGGACTTTTTTTGAATCATTCTGTTATAATACATTGTCATGTTTTTTTCACTCTATAATAACAGGCCTGTATGGTATAATGGTGTATTTTTTTACAGTAGTGTTTTTTTTATTCACCCTGACAAGTTATGTCCCATATGACACCCTATTCCCTATATCAGGGCTCTCCAACCCTGTTCCTGGAGAGCTACCGCCCAGTAGGTTTTCGCTCCAACCCTAATCTAGCGCACCTCATTTGAATAATTAGCTGGTTGATAAGCTGAATCAGGTCGGTTAAAACTGGGGTTGGACCGAAACCCTACAAGAGGGTAGTTCTCCAGGAACAGGGTTGGCCCTGGTCAAAAGTAGGGCACTTGATGGGGAAGAGGGTGCTGTTTGGACACAGTTTCAATGTGGTCTGTCTGTAACTAGGAGGAGTGAGGGGTGTTTAAGGTAGCAGTTGTGTTTAATTTGTAATTCAATACCTCGTACCTCTGCACAGTGATCTGGTTCTCCCTGTATATACTGTATCTCCATTCTTGTGGATTTTATTCCTCTTGTGTTACTATGTTATTTTTTAAACTCTACATACTCTACACCAGTTGCATTCGGCGCATGTGACTGATTTGATTTGTCTAACCTTCTGGCCCTGTTCCAGATGTTAGGGGAGGAATGCACAGCAGTAAGACATGCACGCACACAGGGTTGGGGCTCAACTGGCAAGCTGGGCGTATTAGGGGAGTAGATACACACAGACAGACACACAGACAGACAGACACACAGACAGACACACAGACAGACACACAGACAGAGAGAAGCCTTTGACTTCAAAGCTCTCAGTTTCTTGAGGACTTCAAACGCTGGAGGGACCATTAAAATAGGGAATTTATTTTCTGTAAGGTCCTGATTTATTTGATTGGAAAAATGAAACCACAAACCAAATAGACATTATTTTCCTTCCCTTGCCTGCTTTACCAGAAGACCCCAAATTGCTACCAGGTTTGATTCTACTTAAGAGGGCCCAAGCCTAGTCTGACTCAGAAGACATGTAGCTCTCTGCTCTTCGTCTCTTTCTCTCTATCCCTCTTTTAGTATGTCATCCCTTCATTATTGGTGGGGGTGGATAGATTCATTTAAAGTCATACATACACATGCACGCACGCGCACACGCACACACACACACACACACACCCTCTCTCTTTGCTAATGCTAGACTTTGGAGACACAGGCTGTGTCCCAAATGGCACCCTATTCCCTATTATATGTTCAACAGAATTGCAAAAGTAGTGCACTATATAGGGATTAGGGTGCTGTTTGTGACGTTGTGTCTGCATGTAATCAGTGGTATTAGTGTGTGGAGTATGATGAATGAGGCTGGATTAGTGGGGATCAGTCTTTTTCAGGGAGATTTGTGTCTGGTCTAACATCTAACAGCCCGCCTGTACTGTATTACTGCACTGGACGTAGCTTCTTCCCTGTCACTCACTAGGGAGGGACAGAAGAGGGGGAAAGAAGGAGGGAGGGAGAGAGCAATAATTGGAGACTGAGCAAAACGGAGATAAAGAGTGACAGAGAGCGATACAAAGATTGCGAGACAGAGTCAGAGACCGAGAGTGAGCCTTAGAGATGGTGAAACACCGAGAGAGAGACAGACGGAGACAGACAGGGAGAGAAACCAAGACAGCGAGAGAAAGAGAAAGAAAGTGATCATTACTGCAGCTTGAAACTGGCCTAGAGATTAAGCCATCAGTCAGTCATCACACCACGCTCATTTACTGAGACGAGCAGCCGAGAGATGGTGTGTGTGTGTGTGTGTGTGAGAGAGAGAGGGAGAGAGATTGAGGGGGTAAGAGAGAGGGAACGAACGTGAGTGTGTTTGTAGGAACATATTGGTTAGGGGTTGGTTGTGTGTGTGTGTTTGTGTGTGTGTGTAGAGGCAGAGTTTGTGTGTGTGTGTACAGAGTGAGAGTGTGTGTTTGTTTGTTTGTACTTTTGCATGTCTGTCCTCATTAGTCTCTCAAAGTGTCTCCTTCGTGTGTCTGTGTGTGTCCGCTTCCTGTGTTTCTGTGTGTGTTCGTACATGTATGTGTGTGTGCTTGTTGATGACATTGTGTCTCCTTTTCCTGGAGTGTTATCTCACTTCCTCTGGGCTTGGCCGCAGAGCAGAGAGAAAATGAACTGCTTTATTGGGACATCTGTCAGACCTCCCTCTGGATTTATGGTCGACAGACAGTCTTGATCACTCAGTAGAGATGGTGAGAGAGAGGGAGGAGGGGAGAAGGAGAGAGGGGGTGGGGTGGGGATCGAGTGAAGGAAGGGTGAGAGGTAGGGAAGGAAGGAGAAGTGGGGGGCGGGGGTAGAGAAGAAGAGTGACTCAATTGTCAATTTTCGTCTATCCCCCCCAGCTAACAGTTAGGTGATACATAAAGTACTGCAATGGATTTGAATGATAGCACTCAACATTTTTGTTCAAAAGGATAATTTTATCATCTTGTCAGGACTTGCTGTCCAGTTTCCGATCAAAATAATACAATGTGGAGAAAAAAATGTGTTTATTTATGCCTTGCATTGGGAAATTCCACAGTAATACTTTAAAATGTATGCCAAACAAAAACCATTGTTTTCAAAGTTTAACAAACCATACAACTCTATGCACAAGGACAACTTTTAACAATTTACAAAAACACATTCACTGGAAGAATTGTGCCGATGCAAAGTTTGGTAACAGAATTTCTCCGCTTTTTATATGACCACTCTGTTAAATATCTGCTCCGAATTAAGATTCAAAGATGTCTGCAGAAAGAATGGGGTGCCAGCTATGATTTACACCCAGAATTTCGGTAAGAGATTTTCATTAAGGTCACTGATCTGTACTACACAGAAATGCATAATTATGGATATGAATATATCCACCAATTTTTTACATTTGAGTTTTCACAATACATTTCACATGCATATATCATATTACTATATTTATTCATTTTTTGTTTTTGTTTTCGGAAAATGGATAGAAACTCTTCATATGTCAAATCAGATAATGGCAAATCTGAAGGAAGTAGGGGTGTACCGGTACACGTATTCGTACCGAACAGTTCGGTACGGGGACCTCCGTTCGGTCCGCACTGTGAACCTGAATGATTACATAATAAAATATATATAAGAACACTAGGCCTATAGGCTATGCCTAAGCTGTGTTGTATGCCTCTTGAGTAAATCTGAGCTGAAAAAACATTTTGGGCTATTCCGTTAAAACAACTAGAGCTTATGTGCACATTGTAATCACAATTCAACCGGTCCTTTTGTGAGGCGCAGTCGGGAACTAATTCTGTACGATGGCGAGTGGTGTGGTCGATAAACCAGGAGGATTCTCCATCATCATTTAAATCTCCAGTTTGGGAAGATTTTGGCTTCCCAGTAGATTACAACGGCGATGGACAGAGAAAGTATGTCGCCACTGCTCAACCAGAATAGCTTATGCAGCTGCCAACACCTCAAACATGTTGACACATTTATGCCACCGGAACAAGATGGAAATGCAACAAAAAAAAACACAACTCCATCTCCCCTCTGCATTCAAGCAGCCCTTCGCAGCTGACTCTTACCAGGCCAAAGAAATTACAATAACGATAGGTATGTTTATAACCGTGGATATGCACCCATTCTTGGTGGTTGAGAAAAATAGGGGTTTAAGCACCCATTTCAGCAAACTGGTAGTATCTGCTCTATATAAAAGAAAGCTAAAGCCGAAGTTGTCAATTAATTGGTCAATGTACCCAGTTGTGTGCTTACTACAGATGGATGGATCTCCAGGGCTACAGAGAGCTACGTCAATTCAAGGTAGCAGATAATGGACCCTATCAGATATGTATGTAGTTGGTGCTGTATATTAACTAATATACAGTACATGGGTTCTAACTTTTACAATTATTTGTTAGTTTACTATTGTACAATTTTATGCTCCACGCATATAAAAACCACGAAGATTGCCAGAAAGGCCCGAACACAAGATGGTAATTTTGATGAGCCACACGGTGAGCCTACTGTACATGGTAAGCTGGTGTGCACAAAGTTGTACTTCACATTTTAGTATGGAAAACGGCTGTGAGGCTGTTTCTACAATATTCACAACATATTTACACAATTACAATCTTTATAGAAGAAAAATCTAATTTCATCAATTACATGTGGAAAAACATATTTGAGTGAACATTATCAAGCCAGATTAAACATTTAATCAGCAGATGAAACAGAAAGTGAATTCTCATCCCTCGCTCCCCGGTTTTAGCTTGTGGCTATCACTGTCTAGCTGGTTAGCTTTAGGATATTTACTAGCCCATACCAGTGACACACTCTGCTATGTTATCGACATATGTCAGCACACAAACAAAATCTAGCTCACTTAATTTGCCAGCTAGAAAGAAACGGCAACAAATTAATTCAGAAATGGAGGAAGAGGATAGCTAGCTATAATAGCAAGCTAACGTTAGCTGATGCCTCTTCAACAAGAAGCAACTATGACAACATTGATCCTAAAATCAAAAATGTTACTTTCCCATTAAATAAAATCCACAATCCACCTCTCCAAACAAAGCCTGTCTCCGGGACTTCAGATCCATGATCAAAGCGTCACATTTCAATTTAGCCCCGGCGCCATAGACACCATCCAACGAGCCATCCACACACACAGTGAGGCCAAGTGCAGACTGCCAGCGGCTCCCAAAACACAATTTGTGCGGCAAGCTCAAGAAATAAACTTTCCCATTGAGAAAATCCACAATCCACCCCTCTAAAGAAAACCTCCGAAATCCAACGAGCCATCCACACACACAGTGAGGCCAAGTGCAGACTGCCAGCGGCTCCCAAAACACAATTTGTGTGGCAAGCTCCAGAAATAAACGTTCCCATTGAGAAAATCCACAATCCACCCCTCTAAAGAAAACCTCCGAAATGCCACCAGATCCACGATTGAATCCATGGCCGACGCAGTTTAGCCCGCCATCCACACAGACACAGTTTTGGCCCCAGCCACAGGGCTCTCTACAGCAACTTTGACCTCCATCGCGACCAAAACTACTCTTTTCCCATAGGCTTGTACTATCTATAGTATGACTACACCAGCAGTTAGCTACCAACAGCTGGCAGACATGTTAATTTGGTTACTTTAGCGTTAATCGGTGTTATTTAGCTAACGTCTACCATCTAAATGCAGTAGCTCTATAGCTAGCTAACGTTAGCATAGAGGTAGTAAGCTAGCTCTTTTAATTACCTGGTGAAGCCCTGATCATTCTGTCTCTGCTGGTGCTGCTGGCTGTTTGTTACTTTATAAGCCACTTTGTAGGTAGGGACAGCATCCATTTTGAAAACCAACATTTTGCTGAAGCCCTCCTTCCATTGTTAATAGCCATGGAAGTTCTCAAGGATAAAATGTGCCCTGCAGATTGACGAGTAGATTCCCAATTCGCCCGCCTCATTCGCACAAATGTATCCCATTTCTTACTAAGTGTTTCATTTGCGCAGCCATAGAGGCATACTTACATTTGCATAGTAAGTGTTGCTACACCCAACTACCACACAAAGGTTGGCCATTTTGATGAATAAAAATGCAATTGCTAGCTAGCTCCATACTACTAATCCACGTTCTTTTTTTTATCCATGAGTATATTTGATTTATTTTTGTCATTTAGCAGACGCTCTTATCCAGAGCGACTTACAGGAGCAATTAGGGCGAAGTGCCTTGCTCAAGGGCACATCGACAGATTTTTCACCTAGTCTGCTCAGGGATTAGAACCAGCGACCTTTCGGTTACTGGCACAACGCTCTTAACCACTAAGCTACCTGCCTCCCGAAGCACTGATATGAAGGGTGAGCATGGATTTTTATTTCCTCACTGTGTGACGCTGACCGCGGGGCTTTGGGGATTGTTTCCGAATTTAGAGCTGATTTGGAGAACCTCAAACCCAACTTTTAGAGCAATATTACAGTATTATAAAAATGGATTTAAGTGTTTGTAATTTGGGAATGTTTTCTTGGGGTGCTCTATGTTACTATTACTATTATATGCGTTTCTGGCATTGAGAAATAGCTGCCCTTTAACAGTGACAGCCACTCACTTTAATCACTTTACCCCGGAGTCGGAAATTAGAAGTACCTTGCTACAGACACGCCCCATTTATGAGAGTCACGCAAGTGTGCATATTTTTCTCTTTTTAAGAAAACAATATAACATAGGCAGTACAATGTCTGAGTCATGTTTACATATTGATTTCACACACATTTTATTTTAGTGTTGATGAGTAATTGTGTGTTTTCATTTAAGAAAATACAAAGTGTTGGTATTCCTGATTGTGCTCTCATCAGGCATTCTATGACTCATGATCATATATGGCATCAGGAATACCAACACTTTGTATTTTCTTAAATAAATAAAAAATAAAAAATGTAACTACAGTTACTCTTGGCATTTTAATTTCCCGCTGTACTGAAACCGAACCGTGACCCCAAAACCGCAACCGTGGGTTTGGTGAACTGTTACACCCCTAGAAGGAAGTATGCTATGGAGTGATTGATATGCATCAGAAAGGTATTGGAAAGTATAGGAAAACATCAGGGAGAATGATAATGATCATCATCAAAAAATCGTATATATTATCGTTTGTGGAGAATCAATTCATTTCCCTCAGTTATTCTGTGCAGATTCATCACTCTCCCATCTAACGAGTCCTGCATAGCTTGTGTTGTAGGTGGAGACAGAAAACATGTAGATGTTCCTGAGAGTTTTCGCTTTCAGGGATGGGGTCATAGTCCGCTAGAAACCACTTTTACCACTCCGTTTGTCCCAGCCGCTAATAACTCACGTAATCACGATTCTATGAACTAAGCTGCACATTCAGCTGACTGAGGAAAACACAACACATTCTTTCAGATTATTGCCGCGAGCCGCCAATTAAATTGCAGAGAGACGCGCAATGACTATGGCTGAGCTGGATTATTCCTTGTTGTACTTTAGCCTCTTCTCTTGCAAGAAAACATACTGAGAAATGTGATGGAACATTTTTAGTTTTTCTTATTATGAATGAAAAATAGGCTGTTCTGAGAAAATGTTTCAAGCAATGCAAGCTATTTCAATTTTTACAACTATTGACCAAAACAGTCTTGTTACAGTTGATCACCTTAAATGTTTGCCTCTGGGTAAGTGTGGACGTCAGGCTTTATATCTGTCTCTGTGAAAACCAACATTTTGCTGAAGCCCTCCTTCCATTGTTAATAGCCATGGAAGTTCAAGGATAAAATGTGCCCTGCAGATTGACGAGTAGATTCCCAATTCGCCCGCCTCATTCGCACAAATGTATCCCATTTCTTACTAAGTGTTTCATTTGTGCGGCCATAGAGGCATACTTACATTTGCATAGTAAGTGTTGCTACACCGTGCTACCCCACAAAGCTTGCCCATTTTGATGAATAAAAATGCAATCGCTAGCTATTTCCATTGTTACAACTATTGACCAAAACAGTCTTGTTACAGTTGAATGTTACACCTTAAATGTTTGCCTATATCTGTCTCTGTATTACAAAAATAATTTGGCAAGAGATTGGACTTTCTTGGAATCCATATCCCCTGCCACATTTTCAGAACAAAAATGTATCCCTCTCATTTGCGCGCGCACGTGTATGTGTGTGCCTCAGATTAGGACAGATAACCCACCATTCCTGTTGTTTTTCTCCTTCCTTTTTATACAATCTATGAAAACATTATGGAATCCTGTCTCTCATTCTGTGACATTAGCTTTTTTCCAATTACAGTTCTACAGCCGTTTTCAGAATGTCTGTCCTCGTCTGAATGGCGGATTAGCCTGTAAACATATATGTGAAGTTCCTATTTACAGGACCGAGCCATTGTGAGAGAACGAAATGCTTTCTTTACATAAGTTTGTCTTTATATAAGAAACATGCAACCTTGGTTGGTCCCTGTACAATATGTTGAGTATCTTGAATATGAGTGCTGCGTGAGCTGGTTGTAACTAAACGCTGTTGAGTTTGGACTCTTTGATAGGGTGATATTGTTCCATAGTGACAGTACGTTTTCTCAACCAACAATCCTTTCAATGTGCATTGATCAGTTGTTTGGCATACTGAAGATGGGATGGATCGAAAAAGGCCTGTCTTGTGTTTGGAGTTGAATGTCTTGGTCATCCGAGTCACCTGCCCACCTATAGCCTTCACTACTGTAGCTAGCATAGCTGCACACATGGTGATGTGTGATTTAATAAGGAGCATCCTTATTATATAAATACTATGCATGCCAGCCTCTATTTGCATAGTCAACTTACACATAGCTCTGACACACACACTTACCCCACCAGACATGCCACCAGGGGTCTTTTCACAGTCCCCAAATCCAGAACAAATTCAAGAACGCGTACATTATTATATAGAGCCATTATTGCATGGAACTCCGTTCCATCTCATATTGCTGAAATAAACAGAAAACCTGGTTTCAAAAAACAGATAAAGCAACACCTCTCCCCTATTTGACCTAGATAGTTTGTGTGTATGTATTGATATGTAGGCTACGTGTGCCTTTAAAAAAAATGTATGTAGTTCTGTCCTTGAGCTGTTCTTGTCTATTAATGTTCTGTATTATTTCATGTTTTGTGTAGACCTCAGGAAGAGTAGCTGCTGCTTTTGCAACAGCTAATGGGGATCCTAATAAAATACCAATGCCAAAGGAGTCATTAACAAAACCTGATGATTTAACCGGCTTGATTTAGTTGCATGCTGGGCCTTTCTGGCAAATCAGGGTATCCTTCTGTGGATTGGGGAAGAGAGGAGAGAAAGAAATTTGCCATTTCCCTCCTTCCCTTTCTCTAGATCTGTTCCTTGTTGTGTTTCTTTCCTTCTCTCACCTTTTCTCTCACCCTCCTCCCTTTTTCTCACCCTCTCTCTCTTCTCTCGCTCCCTGCGCCTGCCTGCCTATAAGCTTTCTGTGTCATCCCACTGAGTGTCAGCGGGGGTGCTCTGTTGCCCCCTCTGCCTCCGCTGTGTGAGTATCGATCTCCAAGACGCTTACACTCTCACACACCGGCTTCGCCTTGGGATGGTGCTACATCACCGTGCGGCCGGCCTTCTTTCTTTCAATCTCTCCTCTCCACCAAACAATTACGCTTCAATCACTAGGGGACTCGGTCCTATCTCTGCCGCCACATAGTTTA
This sequence comes from Coregonus lavaretus, assembly GCF_964263955.1. Taxonomy (NCBI): domain Eukaryota; kingdom Metazoa; phylum Chordata; class Actinopteri; order Salmoniformes; family Salmonidae; genus Coregonus; species Coregonus lavaretus. The sequence continues at coordinate 7,596,566 of NC_140012.1, forward strand.
GCCCCCATCTAGGCCAATCACATTTCACCCTTCCCCGGGGGTCATACTGGGCACCACAGGAGGCCCCAACCAGCAGGAATTAGATCATGGAGCCCCCGAGTATTGGATTTGAGCTGCACCCATGCCTCCCCTTAGGCTTAGTTTAACTTCTCCCGCTCTGTTATGATTCTCGAGATCGCAAGAACTAGGACCTATGTCTTTGGCCCTCCCTACCTCTCCTTTCCGCTGCTTCTCTCACATCTCACTCTTTCCTGCGCTTTCTTCTCCTACCTCCCTTCATCCCCCTGTTCCAAAGCCCTTAATCAGAGCCCCCTCTTTCATTTTCCCTGGGCTTCCCAATCAACCAACCTACTGAAAAATGGATGGCTGAGTTTATTTAAAATAACATATCAAGCTTATCCCACAACCATCACCACTCCATTGAGGAGAGGCATGAGCTAATGGATATGTCCCAAATGGCACCCTATTCCCCTTATAGTGCACAACTTTTGACCAGTTGGTGTTGAACGGCTTCACCCTTTCATCCTTCTTCATGAAACTGATCTCAGGCAGAGGTCGAACTTTGGTTTTAATTCGCACCTTTTCCGTGTACCCAATAGAATGAAAGGGGTTCTTCAACAAAAAGTCAACAAAAGTTGCCGTAGTGTTGGCGGCAAAAACTGCACACTCGAGTTGGTAGCTAGCTAACTAGCTAGCTAGGTACTGCTACTTCCTACTGAAGTTAGCAAGGCTAATTGAAATAAATTGCACTAACTGGACACAAAAATAAAGTCCTAAAACCAAGAAAACTATTTATAATCTACCTCCTCTGTCTCCTGTAATTTGAAGAAACTAATTTGAATGGAATAATAAAAATAAAAAGCTTAACTATCACTTTTAAATCTCTATCCAATAATGTCACCAACTCACCAACATGTCAGTTCATACTGCAAAAGTTTTGATTGGTTGGAGGTCGTCCTCTGGAAGTGCTCATAATTACCATGTAGGTCTATGGAAGGGGGTGAGGCCTACGAGCCTCCTAGGTTTTGTATTGAAGTCAATGTACCCAGAGGAGAACAGAAGCTAGCTGTCCTCCGGCTATACCATGGTGCTACCCCAGAGAGTGCTGTTGAAGTTCCTAAAGACCTTCATTGCAAAACAGTGTGTTTTAATCAATTATTTGGTGACATATCAATATATGTAGTACTGTTTTATCTAAACCTTTTTTTATTGTTTCACTATTTTTATTTTTTTCTGAAATTTCACTGAGGAGGATGGTCCTCCCCTTCCTCCTCTGAGGAGCCTCCACTGAGTCATACAATGTTCCCACCAAAACCCAAACCCCCACCAAAGAGCATACAGACTTTAAGCGGTTCCCAGCCCCAGTCTCTACCCCCTGTGTGAGTTAAAGAAGAGAAGAGGAAGATCACGGCTGACACATTTATGCATGTTCACTTGAGCTAATTATGTCTTAGCTCTGCGCTGCCTGGCTGTCAACTTTGATTCTCTGCACTAGCAACTGTACGCCAATGTCACCCCTCCCTTGCTCTCTACTTCTCTCTCTCTCTCTCTGTCTTGCTCTCTCCCTTCATCTCTCTCTCTCCTTCTCTTACTCCCTCTCTCTCCCCCTCCCCCTCCCTCTCCCACTCCCAGACTGTACTGTAAGAGCTGTCTGTGAAAAGTAAAATACAAATATGACATTATTTGTATTAGTTATTGAGGCTGATGTCTAACTTGGAGGAAAATAGTTGTGGTTCAATCGTTGTTACTTGCTGTGTCTTGTCTGTGTGTGTGTGCATTGCTGTAGATGGAGGAGTGAGTAAGCCATATCTCCTGGCTCAACAGAGAGCCTGCTGGTAAGTTACTGTAGAATACATCCTCCAGTGTCCAGTTCCCTGCTCTGTGCTGAAGACAGGACATGCACAAATACACACACACACACACACACACACACAGGCTTGTTTTACTAACCTTGTGGGGATACACAATTGATTCCAATTCAAAATCCTATTTTCCCTAAACCTATCCTAAACGCCAAAATCTAACCTTAACCCTAACTCCTATCCCTAACCCCTAAACCTTTTAACCTCTATCGTTAACACTAATTCTAACCCTAAACCCCTTAGAAATAGCCTTTTTCCTTGTGAGTCATATTTGTTGGATTACTATTCTTGTGGGGACTTCTGGTCCCCACAAGTATAGTTAACACTAGAACCGCTAAAGCAGTCATTTTGACTGCTCGTGAATGTATTTATTTTATTACTCTGCCATTTTTAAAGTCATCCTTCCCTCCATCCTTGACTTTTCCTAAATAAGTCTATGTAACACTCCCATTATTAGAATCGTAGTATCACAAACAGAGCTGGAGTTATAGCCAGTTGTAGGAGGGTCATTATTTGGATGGTTTTCCCCCCCCCCTTGCTCCTCCTCCTTCTGACAGTAGGGCCTGCTCCACTCATTTCCCCGACATTGGAAGGTGCAGTGGCCAGTTGATAATCACCCTGATAATTGCCTTGAAACTGAACCTAAACTGTACTGAAACTAATTTCACACATATAATAACCAATTAAATAACTGAGGTAAAGTATGATGGGGGAGAATGGGTGAGTTGATGAGCGAGGGGAAGCGGACAATACATAATTATGTAATCACCAATTGTGTATGAAGAACAGGACGGGCCATTCTATTGTATTGGTATATTCTAATTATAATCTCAAAATGGTATGAACCCTATATCAGTCCACCAAATCCAAGCAGCCTACTTGAGAGCGTGCGTAATTTACAATGGCAAGGCGATCAAGACAAATGGATGCACATGCTGCGTTAGCGCTGCTACAAGATATGAATGAAAACGACTCAGATGGTGGGAAAGAAATGAATCATGACATCTCTGATGAATATTCTTCTGAATCTGAGCCTCAGCCTGAACCTACACCTCCTAGGTCTACGCGCAAAAAAGCCAGAACGGTACGCATCCGAGCAGGTTCCCGTGCCACCAGCAAATGAAACGGCGAGACGGGAGAGGAAGGGACGGCACCATTTAGGAAAAGATCCACATCGGGCAGCAGGTGAGCGAGTGTTGGAGAATGTGGTGATGAGGCTTGTGGAACCCTACGTTAACAAGGGGAGAAATGTCACCATGGACAATTTCTTCACTTAATAACTGTCATTGGCGAGCAAGTTGCTTGCAAATAAAACAAGCCTGGCCGGCACCATGAACAAAGCGAGACGGGAGCTCCCTCCCTCTGCGCAAAATAAGGCACCTGCACAACCATTGCACTCCACAACTGTGCTGAAGAATGACAAGACAACACTCACGCTATACCAATGCAAGACAATCAATAACTTCTCTGTCATGAGCCCCATGCATCTGACAGTTGCCATCGACGAGGACACAATAAAAAGATACTATTACCCACTACAACCAAACAAAGGTATGCTAATATTACATATGCATCGCCATATATAGATAAACTTATGCAATGCATTATGCTCTTCTGTATAACACGTTGTTTTTCCTAGGGGAAAATAATCCTAATGTTTTCTACTCTATTCTGTTCCATAGGTTGGTGTGGAAGTTTTGGATCCGATGGCACGGCTGTACTCTGAAAAGAGGCACCCTCAGAAGGGCTGTTGCTGTGTTCTACAACACGCTTGACTTGGCTGCTATCGACGCACTGGTGTTGTTCAAGCAGTGCAACAACAACACCATGCCCAGGAGAGACTTCATCATGAGTCTAGCATACGGGCTACGTGAGAGACATATGAGGGCCAAGGCAACAGCAAAGATTCCTCGTGAGGCTTTGCGTGAGCCAAATTGTACACAGCTCCCGGTGAGGAGACTGTGCCAGGTGGCTAGATGCACAAAGAACTGAACCCAAGACACCGGTGTCGCCTGCAAGTGACGTGTTTGTGGGAAGTGTGTCAAGCAAGTGAAAGTGGCGAAGATTTGTGTCTACTGTTAGGACAAGGGATAACCGCTAAATGAAGTCCAACTGATGCCATTGTGTGAAAACGCAGACCATGTAAGCCGGAGCTGACAATAATTGACTATTTATGACTGCTGTCATATCGACACTTATATTCATTATAATGCCATTGTTGCTTTTGTGCCGATTTTCACTATTTATCAAGCATACTTGGCGCTAATAATGATGTTTAGGCTACTACTTTCATCGTTTGACCTTGCGTTTTTGCTGACCGTTCGTCTTTGTGGTTGGGATATTTTGTTTAAAAAAATAATCTTAATAAAAGGAAGCCGTTACCGCGTTCAACACATATGGTCTCTGTTTCATAGTTGTAACAAAGGCACTCCACGAATAAAATGTATTGAACAGTTGGATGTTTTTATATATATAAAAGCATCCAGCTTTTTTTTACATATAGCGTACAGTAACATAAACTAATGAAAATGCTTGTTATAAAAATACAACGGATTCTAATGTTACCTAACACCTTCATGAACACAACCAAATTATTATTCTAGCGATAGCAGATATGAGATGTATTAATTACACTGTTAGAATGTTGCAGTCAGAATGACTGCTTGTAAGCTTGAAGGGGGGGGGGGGTCCCTCGAGGCCCAGCGGAGGCCCAGCGGAGTCCCAGCGGAGGCCCAGCCGTTCTAGTGTTAAACATGTCCACACACACACACACCTACTACTACACTCAGGTGCTGTCTGCCACTGGAGGTCATTGTTCCCCATATCCCAGGGCAGTCAGCCCTCTCGATGTCTGTCTGTCTGTCTGTCTGTCTGTCTGTCTGTCTGTCTGTCTGTCTGTCTGTCTGTCTGTCTGTCTGTCTGTCTGTCTGTCTCTCTGTCTCTGTCTCTGTCTCTGTCTCTGTCTCTGTCTCTGTCTCTGTCTCTGTCTCTGTCTCTGTCTGTCTGTGTCTCTCTCTCTCTCTCTCAGTGTGACTGCTATGGTCATCCCTTCCTTTCTCTCTCCTCCATGAGAGAGAAACATAATAAAGCAGAGCTGCTTTGAGAGAGCCTAGACACAGTAAACTAAGAGGGAGGAGGGTCTGTTGGAGGGTGGATGTACAGTAAATTACACAAATTGGATGTTCCACCTCAAAAAGCAGAAGAAAGAGGATTTCTACACCCACCATCTCAGATTTTTCTGAAATTGTTTCTGTTAGAAACAGATAAGATTAGCATTCCTGCAACATTATTTTGTTAAAACATAATTTGGTCTCAGAAATTAAGCTAATTGATTTCACCCAAATTGGCCATTTTAATTTATAGGATTCATATAATATTTAATAAATACGTCTGATTTGGAGGAAACATTTTTAGACATGAGCAATCCAAAGATATGGTCAAACGCCACCCAGGGACACCCCATGCCAATACCACCCCAACAACAAGTATATAGTATCAGTTCTCTATGTCTGACAAGTAGTATGGAGCTGCGGCTCGGAGTGTTGTTTCTTCATCCTATGTAATGTATTCTCTGTGCATTTAGTGATGGGTTTTTTCTCCTCCTGTTCAGAGAAATTAGTCATTGAAGTTGTTAGGTTTATGTCCCATCCTACAGCCTGATATTACCAGGTTCTGACCACTAAATACTGTTTCCCCCTCTGTTGTTGTAATGTACAGTATGTGCATGGAGGCAGCCCTAAACCCATTGTAGGTCTGTCTATTGAGCCTCTGCTTTCCAATTCTTGTTTTATTGAATGATACTACACTGATCAAAAATATAAACGCAACATGTAAAGTGTTGGTCCCATGTTTCATGAGCTGAAATAAAAGATCCCAGATATTTTCCATACACACAAAGCTTATTTCTCTCCAATTTTGTGCACAAATGTTTTTACGTCCCTTTTAGTGAGCATTTCTCCTTTGCCAAGAGAAAACATCCACCTGACATGTGTGGCATGTCAAGAAGATGATTAAACAGCATGATCATTACATAGGTGCACCTTGTGCTGGGGACAAAAAAAGCCCACTCTAAAATGTGCAGTTTTGTCACACAACACAATGCCACAGATGTCTCAAGTTTTGAGGGAGCGTACAATTGACATGCTGACTGCAGGAATGTCCACCAGAGCTGTTGCCAGATAATTGAATGTTAATTTCTCTACCATAAGCCGCCTCCAACATTATTTTAGAGAATTTGGCAGTACGTCCAACCGGCCTCACAACCGCAGACCACTTGTAACCACGCTAGCCCAGTACCTCCACATCCGGCTTCTTCACCTGCGGGATCGTCAGAGACCAGCCACCTGGACAGCCGATGAAACTGTGGGTTTGCACAACCGAAGAATTTCTGCACAAACTGTCATAAACCGTCCCAGGGAGCTCATCTGAATGCTCGTCATCCTCACCAGGGTCTTGACCTGATTGCAGTCCGGCGTCGTAACTGACTTCAGTGGCCAAATGCTCACCTTTGATGGCCACTGGCACTCTGGAGAAGTGTTCTCTTCACGGATGAATCCCAGTTTCAACTGCACCGGGCAGATGCCAAACAGCGTGCATGGCATCGTGTGGATTTTTGCTAATGTCAATGTTTTGAAAGGAGTGCCACATGGTGGTGGTGGGATTATGGAATGGGCAGGCATAAACTACGGACAATGAACACATTGCATTTTATCGATGGCAATTTGAATGCACAGAGATACGTGATGAGATCCTGAGGCCCATTGTCGTGCCATTCATCCGCAGCCATCACCTCATGTTTCAGCATGATAATGCACGGCCCCATGTCGCAAGGATCTGTACACAATTCCTGGAAGCTGAAAATGTCCCAGTTCTTCCATGGCCTGCATACTCACCAGACATGTCACCCATTGAGCATGTTTGGGATGCTCTGGATCGATGTGTACGACAGCGTGTTCCAGTTCCCACCAATATCCAGCAACTTCGCACAGCCATTGAAGAGGAGTGGGACAACATTCTACAGACCACAATCAACAGCCTGATCAACTCTATGTGAAGGAGATGTCGCGCTGCATGTGGCAAATGGTGGTCACGCCAGAGACTGACTGGCTTTCTGATCCACGCCCCTACCTTTCTTTAAAGGTATCTTTGACCAACACATGCATATCTGTATTTCAAGTCATGTGAAATCCATAGTTTAGGGCCTAATTAATTTATTTCAATTAACTGATTTCCTTATGAACTGTAACTCAGTAAAATCTTTGAAATTGTTGCATGTTGTGTTTATATTTCAGTTCAGTGTAAAAAGGAGTTGTACTGTAGTACAGAGGACCTCTTTTCTCCACCCCTCAAAACAGCTGGACTGGAAGCAGCCAACAGGGAGTATAGACTGATAAGGGGGAGCAGTCATTCTCACAATTTACTGACACAAGTGTAGGGTTCTAACTGATGTAACTGGTTGAAGCCAGGGGCTGGTGTGGGTCTGGTCTGTGGTGGACTGTAGTAAGACTCTCGCGTGCTCTCTCTCTCTCTCTCTCTCTCTCTCTCCTGGGAAACCTCCTGGGAAACCTTTGCCCCCGGACCTACTGGTTACTAATCCCCAGTCCCATAGTAACCAGCTCTCTATAGGCTATAGTCTCCAGGCAGTGGGCAGCTAATGGGGATTGAGTTTATAGCCTAGTAAGTAGCCCAGTCAGGCTGTATGGGAACAGCTGAGCAGCACGCCTCATGGCAGACAGCACACAGAGCTGGTCTGGCCCAAAAATGGAATCAGCAGACGGCAAAGCAGTTAAATTAATGATATGGTCTGGTGTGGATCCTTAGAGAGAGGAGGGAGTGGAAGAAAAAGAGAATATAAGAGCGGGAGATCGGAGGTGTCTTCCTGTGTATAGGGCACATAACTAGACCTCTCCCCCTAGTCTCCCATTAGTGTAAGGGAAACGAGGGATAGGACTGGGGGAATACAGATTTCTCCTCTCCTCTTCCACCCCACCCTTGACTTAGCTATGACAGACATAGCCGGAATAGGACAAACTTATCTAAGGTCAGTTTTACAGTTGAAGTCGGAAGTTTAACAAACTATAGTTTTGGCAAGTCGGTTAGGACATCTACTTTGTGCATGACACAAGTAATTTTTCCAACAATTGTTTACAGACAGATTATTTCACTTATAATTCACTGTATCACAATTCCAGTGGGTCATAAGTTTACATACACTAAGTTGACTGTGCCTTTAAACAGCTTGGAAAATTCCAGAAAATGATGTCATGGCTTTAGAAGCTTCTGATAGGCTAATTTACATCATTTGAGTCAATTGGAGGTGTACCTGTGGATGTATTTCAAGGCCTACCTTCAAACTCAGTGCCTCTTTGCTTGACATCATGGGAAAATCAAAAGAAATCAGCCAAGACCCCAGAATACTTGGGAGCAATTTCCAAACGCCTGAAGGTACCACGTTCATCTGTACAAACAATAGTACTCAAGTATAAACACCATGGGACCACGCGGCCGTCATACCGCTCAGGAAGGAGACGCGTTCTGTCTCCTAGAGATGAACGTACTTTGGTGTGAAAAGTGCAAATCAATCCCAGAACAACAGCAAAGGACCTTGTGAAGATGCTGGTCGAAACAGGTACAAAAGTTTCTATATCCACAGTAGTAATACGAGTCCTATATCGACATAACCTGAAAGGCCGCTCAGCAAGGAAGAAGCCACTGCTCCAAATCCGCCATAAAAAAGCCAGACTACGGTTTGCAACTGCACATCGGGACAAAGATCGTACTTTTTGGAGAAATGTCCTCTGGTCTGATGAAACAAAAATAGAACTGTTTGCCCATAATGACCATCGTTATGTTTGGAGGAAAAAGGGGGGACTTGCAAGCCGAAGAACACCATCCCAACCGTGAAGCACGGGGTGGCAGCATCATGCTGTGAGGGTGCTTTGCTGCAGGAGGGTCTGGTGCACTTCACAAAATAGATGGCATCACGAGGAAGGAAAATTATGTAGATATATTGAAGCAACATCTCAAGACATCAGTCAGGAAGTTAAAGCTTGGTCACAAATGGGTCTTCCAAATGGACAATGACCCCAAGCATACTTCCAAAGTTGTGGCAAAATGGCTTAAGGACAACAAAGTCAAGGTATTGGAGTGGCCATCACAAAGCCCTGACCTTAATCCTATAGAACATTTGTGGGCAGAACTGAAAAAGCGTGTGCGAGCAAGGAGGACTACAAACCTGACTCAGTTACACCAGCTCTGTCAGGAGGAATGGGCCAAAATTCACCCAATTTATTGTGAGAAGCTTGTGGAAGGCTACCCGAAATGTTTGACTCAAGTTAAACAATTTAAAGGCAATGCTACCAAATACTAATTGAGTGTATGTAAACTTCTGACCCACTGGGAATGTGATAAAATAAATAAAAGCTGAAATAAATAATTCTCTCTACTATTATTCTGACATTTCACATTCTTAAAATAAAGTGGTGATCCTAACTGACCTAAGACAGGGAATTTTTACTAGGATTAAATGTCAGGAATTGTGAAAAACTGACTTTAAATGTGTATGTAAACTTCCGACTTCAACTGTATATACCAACAGGTACATTGGGTTATGCACCACGTCATGTAAGACTTGTCATAAGCACGTAGGCCTATAACCCACTTTTAATGTCTGAATGTCATCTCATCAGCCTCCAACTGTAGCGACGTAGCCTAGTGGGTGCGACAGATAACTCAGCATATTGTGTGGACTGTAAACAGTCCTAACCCCCCCAGGCTTATAGGCCTTGATGTTGTACCACTCAGCTGTTTTGACCGACCACTGCTCTTCTGGCAGCAGCCAAAAGATCAGCAGCCCGTCCGCCATTGTTGTCATGTTGCTGGAATTGTCGTTCAGGTGCACGCTGCTAATGCTGGGTCTTGCTGCTGTTTTGTGTGGGGTCTGCCTGTGTATTTGATCAGTGGGTGTGTGTCTGTTGCTTCTTTTTCTCTCTCTGTTTAATTGTGTGTGTGTGTGTGTGTGTGTGTGTGTGTGTGTGTGTGTGTAAGCATCTGTGCGTATTTACGTTGAAACAATGCTTGCTGGCCGAGCGCTCCACACACAGCAAACAGCTGCCGTTCAGTCAGCGGTAGGTAGCATCTGACAGGCCTCCTTATCATTCCCAGCCTGCTGTTTGTGTGTGTGTGTGTGTGTGTGTGTGTGTGTGTGTGTGTGTGTGTGTGTGCATGTTTGTATCTATGGCCAGTGATTAGCCATTTTTTGTGGCGGCTCTACTCCGATTGCAATTAACACCCACAGGTCCTGAGCTATGGGGCTGGGGCGGCAGGCAGGCCTGGCTGATGCCTAGTGCCCAACCGGCTGACTGTGTTAATCATGTGGAGTAAAGAAACTGCTAAGCTTACATACATACACACACGGGCAAACAAACACACACATACGAACGTAGAAAAAAGGGCTGGGAGGGCTTGATCGTGTGTGTACCAGTATTTGTGTGTTTCCCTCCCTACTAACCAGGTTATATAATGATAATCTTTGTGGGATAGCTGAATGTCAGCAAATCCATTGTCCTTTATCTGAGCTCCCCAGAGCAGAGAGCGAGAATGATGGAAAAGGAGAGACGGGTAGATAAAGGGGTGTACAGTGGATGTGTGGATGGATGGATGGACGGGCCGCTGGTGTCCTGTATCCAGCACAGCCATGTTTACTGTCCCGCTCTCTCTCTTTCTATCTCTCTTCGTGATGAATTATTCACACGCTATTTCCTCACCTGTATCACACACTCAGTATCTCAGCTCCAGTACCGAGCCCTACACACACACACACACACACACACTTGCAGATTACACACACACACACACTATCCCCCAACACACACACCCCATATCAACCCCACAGCACCAACATCAAACCCACAGCACAAACCCTGTAGTTTGGAGTGCTCCCCTGCCATAGCCTAGCAGGGTTTGAGGGCTGTTAAAAGCAGAACAGTAATATGGTCCACCAGGCCGGGGCCTGCCTCCTGTTATCCCTGCATGGCTGGCCTGCCTGGGCCTGATGACTCTTGTACTCAGTGAGAGCCTGTCTTCATCCGATCACGTCACACTGTGGGTGGATCAACTGGAGCGTGACACTGCACCGGCTGCCTGGAACTGTCATTAGCATACTGCATAAGAATATTACTGAGGATACTGGCCTACTAAAAATGGATTACATTTATACAGGGTTTTTCACTAGGTTTCAAAGCTCTTTACAGTACACTGTATGGGGCTCACTCACACCATCTAGCACTGTCACTTTGTGATTGACCTCTCACCACACATCAGCTATCACAGTGGAGTACTACTGCTAGTAATATGATTACTGATTTGATTGGTTACTACTACCACCACGACTATTACTGCTACTACTACTTCTATAACAAGTACTACTGTACCTTACTACTACACAACATAGGCTACTACTACCACCATCATATCAGTAACACTACCACTATATTCCTAATCATACCACTATTTCCTCCTACAGTAATGTCCATAATGATAGTGCTCATCAGGATGCAGTCTGAGTGAAGAGGGGGAGGGAGTGATGAATGATCTATAGAAAGAAAAGAGAGGAAGATGGAAAATACAAGGCCCTCAGCCAAGTAGGTTATGGGTCAGTGTTTAAACCAGTTATCATGCATGCATGAATACTATAATTCAATCTATTCAGCATATATTTACAGTATTCAGACCTCTTGACTTTTTCCACACTTTGAACATTACAGCCTTATTCTAAAATGTATTAAATCGTTTTTCCCCCCCTCAGAAATCTACACACAATACCCCATCATGACATGGCAAAAACAGGTTAGTATTTCTTTGTGCAAATTTATATAAAAAAGAAAAAACTGAAATATCGCATTTACATAAGTATTCAGTCCCTTTACTCAGTACTTTGTTGAAGCACCTTTGGCGGCGATTACAGCCTCGAGTCTTCTTGGGTATAATGCTACAAGCTTGGCACAGGTGTATTTGGGGAGTTTCTCCCATTCTTCTCTGCAGATTCTCTCAAGCTCTGTCAGGTTGGATGGGGAGCATCGCTGCGTCTCCAGAGATGTTTGATCGGGTTCAAGTCCGGGCTCTGGCTGGGCTACTCAAGGACATTGAGACTTGTCCCAAAGCCACTCCTGCATTGTCTTGGCTGTTTGCTTAGGGTCGTTGTCCTGTTGGAAGGTGAACCTTCGCCCCCAGTCTGAGGTCCTGAGCGCTCTGGAGCAGGTTTTCATCAAGGATCTCTCTGTACTTTGCTCCGTTCATCTTTCCCTCGATCCTGACTAGTCTCCCAGTCCCTGCCACTGAAAAACATCCCCACAGCATGATGCTGCCACCACCATGCGTCACCGTAGGGATGGTTCCAGGTTTCCTCCAGACGTGACGCTTGGCATTCAGGCCAAAGAGTTCAATCATAGTTTCTCATGGTCTGAGAGTCTTTAGGTGCCTTTTGGCAAACTCCAAGAGGGCTGTCATGTGCATTTTACTGAGGAGTGGCTTCCGTCTGGCACCTCTACCATAAAGGCCTGATTGGTGGAGTGCTGCAGAGATGGTTGTCCTTCTGGAAGGTTCTCCCATCTCCACAGAGAAACTCTGGAGCTCTGTCAGAGTGACCATTGGGTTCTTGGTCACCTCCCTGACCGAGGCCCTTCTCCCCCGATTGCTCAGTTTGGCGGGGCGGCCAGCTCTAGGAAGTGTCTTGGTGGTTCCAAACTTCTTGACACAATCCTGTCTGAGATCTACGGACAATTCCTTCGACCTCATGGCTTGGTTTTTGCTCTGAAATGCACTGTCAACTGTGGGGCCTTATATAGACAGGTGTGTGCCTTTCCAAATCATGTCCAATCAATTGAATTTACCACAGGTGGACTCCAATCAAGTTGTAGAAACATCTCAAGGATGATCAATGGAAACCGGATGCGCCTGAGCTCAATTTCGAGTCTCATAGCAAAAGGTCTTAATACTTATGTAAATAAGGTATTTCTGTTTTTGATTTTTTTATACATTTGCTAAAATGTCTAAAAACCTGTTTTCACTTCGTCATTATGGGGTAGTGTGTGTAGATGGATGAGGGAAAACATTTATTTAATCCATTTTAGAATAACATAACAAAATGTGGAAAAAGGGAAGGGGTCTGAATACTTTCCGAAAGCACTGTATGAGATACTAAAAACAGCGATGTCATTGTGTCCGTTTAATCACAATGTATTCTTTCCTAACCCCATCGTCAAAGTTGTTGTATTGAGTTAACAAAGCGAAGGCTGCAGACATAGAGAGACACACTGCAGTGGTGTGAGCTGTGATCAGAGTACTAACACACACAGGCGGCAGGATTTCCGTTAGGAAAATGTGGCGCTTGACATTTGACCTGCAGCATTTAAATTGACTGGACATTTGAGAGATTTACCAGACCCATATGCATTAGGTGCGTAATCTGATTAAGGTGTCTACCCACGGTGCTCAGAATGACAGAAATCACATTTAGCTAATGGTCATTAATCTTTACAAAACATGCAACTCGAGGATACAACGGCGTGCGTCCATTTTACCGAATTCCAATGCACACTTTGAAGATGTTAGAGTAACTGTCCACATTTACTTTTCCTCAGCTAACAAGACAAGTAACAAACAGCTAAATCACTAGCCTATGTCAATCTACTATCCCCCATAGTAGAAAGGTTGACCTATTCTATTGGTCAGCTTGTTGTTCTGTGCAAGAAAGAAATAGACTATTCCAAACAGATGGACACTTGTGGGACAATAGATCCCAAATTCATAAAACCAGTACATCAAAAAAACGTTTAAAAGAATTGAGGCTGATACAACAGATCAGAAAGTTATTCACATAAGCACAGCAATGCGCACATGGTAGTAGGCTACTCGCGAATGTTCGTTCCATAATGCACTTAGTGGGAAAACACGTTGTCAGAAGCGCGCTACACATGCGAGTGTTTTCATGACTGAGAGGAAAATATCTGTTAGAAATGTAGAAAGATGGGAAAGCTAAAGATGAAACAACTAGAATGGGTTGCTAATATGACTTGGATTGTGCCTTTGGCTATTGGACAATGAAAGAAATGTGATTTGAAAACGAATAGAACATGAGAGAAATAAGCTACTTGTTTCAATGGCATATGGAAGTCTTTATAAAAAATAATTGGGTCCGGATTTTGGCTAGGGTACTTTGAAGCAAGGTAAGACATGCCTCATAATGTGAAGTAAAACGTTCAGGTTTCACACAATTAAGAAGTCAAGTATGTTTTCAAAATTCATACTGCCTCCAGCTCACGTTGCCAAGTGTGACGCGCTGAAGCCTGCCTACCATATGCTCTTGAATGGCGAATGGGAAGTGCGCTTCAATTACCAGTTGAGAATAGTAGCTCTTTTTAATCGTTGCCATCAAAACATCATTTTAACACGCGATTGCATTTAGAATTGTTGTGCAATGATTGACATGTTTCACTCCAATAGCAACAGGAGCCGTAGCAGCAGCTCTCGCGCTGTAGTATCTGTATGCTGTGCGCATGTGATAAATAAGAATCATAAACGCACGCGGCAATATAATTCCAATAAATTATGCAAATTAACCAATCGACAATAAGCATGACCGCTCAAATGTATTTCCATCAACTGGTATTTCCATAAATGAATAGGCTAAAAAGTATTATTTTGCAATGGGATATTCTCCCGAACAATTGGCTGGAGCCAGTTTAATTTATCTGCTTCTTTTTTTTGGGGGGGGGGGGGGTGCAAAGCCGACACACACACACACAGCGCCCCACCAGCCCACCAGGGCACCTCCCCAGCCCATATAATGGTTGAGGCTCAAGCAGCGAGCAGGGCATTTCAGGAACACACCAGATAATACGCCGCCTGGCCATCCAGCTGGCAAACTGGGGGTGCTTCATTGAGAACAGAGGCCGGCACTGTGCCAGCCTACTGCCCAGCCAGCCAGCTGAGAGGGATGGAGGGAGGGATGGATGGATAGACTGAGAGAGAGGGAGACGGAGAGGTAGAACATTTAGTTAAAGTGACAGAGAAAGGAAAGAGTGAGAGAGGGCAAGAAAAGAGACTGGGATAGTGGAAAAAGAAGGGGGAGAGCGAAAAGAGTGATGGCCCTGTTAGCGCCACATGAGCTCTGTCATGTCATGTCAGGCCTCTCAGCCTCCCCCTCACACTCTTCTCACCTCCCGCATTAACAAATTCATCTGTGAAACACCCATGCCTGTGCTACACACACCCCAAACACACACACGGTTTTGTTCCAATTTACTTGAAGCTATCGCAGAAAAACACACAATCACTTACAGATGAACAGATACAGATATACGCATGCAGACACACTCCTACTTTTACGCATTTGCACACAATTTCACAATCATGGGCACAAAAGCCGGTATTTCCCTGTGAGGAGTGGACCTGGGGATGGGAAGCGAGGAAGGGGGAAAAGGAGCATGACTCTTCATCATGCTGTCAGCAAGGTGCAGCTTTAGCGTGGCGGCTGGGGAATAAAGAGTGTTTTTAGAAGGTGCTGCAAGGATGAGTCGGATAAATGGTCTTCTTTCATCCAAAGAGCCAAGCAGAGACCCACCGGGTCAGGATGGGTGGGGCTAGTGTGTGTGGTTGTGCGTGTGTGCGTGCAAACCTCTGTGCATGCTTACGTGTGTGTGAGTGAAGAGACTTGTTTTGTTACCCCCTGACACCGCCATAACATATTATGTTTTTTCGGCTAACCCCTCCTTTGAGGAGTGAGTGGGAAAAGTAATGTAGTTCAGAGGGCTATGTAAGGTGGAACAATGGCCCTGAAACATTGAATAAGGAGTGAATGGGGGCCAGGGCTGGCATGACAATGGGGAAGACCCAGGGGTGAAGAGAGGGGGGATAGGGGAAGATTGATGATGCAGCTCCGCTGGTTAAATATTATCAGGCTCTTTTCTTCATGTATCAAACCCCCCTATGCACTCCGAGAATAGAACGGTCCGCAAGGCTAATGATCTCTCCTTCTGGGCCATTCACTTTGTAATGCACTGTTTACCAACTATTGAGAGACTGGAGCTCTCTCTTTCTCTGTACTGCTTTGCAACACAGATGGTTTGGGTATCCATAGTGATTATGTATGTCTTTCACTGTCAGCAAATCTAGGGAAGCATTCAGAGTTACGGTTTAAAGGGTAAAGAAGTTAACCGTCTCCCAAGACGATAGTAAATTGATTAAAACTTGTCTTGAAGATAGAGAAACCTCTCAGAAAGAAACTTAGTCGAGCACTATTGGCAAAAGAAAAGATTCCCTTTGGAACTTGTCGAGTTGTTGTCTGCTTTATTCGTTGCTGTTTGAGTGACAGTTTTATTTGTGCATGCCTATCCATTTATATTAATCTATATAAATCCATTAAAGGCCATATAATTCTGATAGTTCGTCCGACACGACAGTTTTGGATTTTGAATGTGCGACCAACTAGGTAATTTTATTTGTGAAGGGCAAGAATATGCGTGGGATTCAGAACGCCTTGTAATATTTTCGCAGAATCTCTCCATTGAAGCCGTTGCGACAAAGGGCAGCCCCGTTCCACTTAGAGCGACATGTCGAGGGACTTCTCAAGGCTCTTCCATTGTTGAAGCTAGCAGAATGGTAGCTATTAGCTGGATGAAAAGTCTTCTTCCCTGATAGTGCACTTCCACTGTCAGGGTTGTCTCCAGTGACGTTGACCCACACCGAGTTGTGGGTAAAATGTCCAGCTCTCATCCAATTAACTGTTCTCTTCCAGTGGAGGAGGGATGGAGGGAGAGACATTGTTCTCTCATTGTCTCCTACACACACGGTGACGGGCTAGTATCATCATCAGCCTCTATAACCACAGGGCTTCTGCTGAGGCAGGGGGAGGGATAGGGGAGGAGCCCAGCCACCGCTATCATCTGCATTCTCTGCCCCCCACCCCCCACCCTACCTCACCTCCCTACACCACCACTCCCTATCATTGCCTCTCTTCTCTTTAATGTGGTTTGGGGCAATGGAGTCATCCATCCCATCACGCCCTCCCCCCACATGATCATCCCCCTCTCCCCTGATAGCAGCAGCGGTACCAGCATTTGTCATGCTGCTGGGCGCTGAAAGCTGTTGCTCTCTCCGACCGGCTTTTGTTGTCACAACCTGCTGGCTAAGCAGGGGATTTTAGATGTTCCATTTACATTTGAACTGGCTCTGGGTGGGGGGGCCTACAGGTTAGGCCTACAACAGGCCTGGACTGGGTGGATGGAAGGGGTGGAGTGGTAGGGAAGCGCTGTACAGTACCACCACAAACGGGGCATACCATTATGCCTAATGATACCCGCACTGCACAGCCCGGCGCTGTGCGCTAACTGCACTGCACATCCATCCAAACACCCACCCTCCATCCATCCGTCTGGTCACACTTCGGCTTTGTGCTGTTCAATAATCAGCCATGCCCAGCAAAGCGCCCACTGCCACCTCCCTGGGCACGTCTCAAGTGGAGGTCACTGGCGGGGGTGTCATAATGCCGCGGGCCTAGGCGAGGGGAAAGGGAAAATCCACTTAAAGTGAACCCCGCCGGCCAGCACTTCTCGATAGGAAATCCTCTCTCTTCACTTCAGTTCACTCCAGGCTCTGAGAGAGAGAATCAAGGTTTTTATACAGGGCCTAAAGCCCTGAGCTGAGACTGAGGCAGAACTTGCCAGGTAGCAAGGCAGGCCTGAGATCTCTGTTGGGGAGCGATAGAGATGAAACACTAGACTGGAGAGAAGCTAAGTCTGTTTTGATGAGGGCTCTGTCTCTGTTTTCTCATTCTGTCAGTCTCGCTCTCTCTCTCTCTCTCTCTCTCTCTCTCTCTCTCTCTCTCTCTCTCTCTCTCTCTCTCTCTCTCTCTCTCTCTCTCTCTCTCTCTCTCTCTCTCTCTCTCTCTCTCTCTCTCTCTCTCTCTCTCTCTCGGTTCACTGATGCTCTGAAGTAGAGGCCAATCCGGGATGGGAGGATACAATAGATAGATGGATGGGTGGAACGAACGAAGAGCTGTAATTGCTTCACTGATCACAAAGTCTAATGAGGTAGTAGGGCCTTGGTAGAGCAGGGCTCTCTGCCAGCCAGCCAGCAAGCCTGATCCGTCTCTTCCTTCCTCCCTCCCTGCCTGCCTCTGCTCTTTCCTGTGTCATGATTGAATCATCCTTCTCCTTGATTAGCCATAAGGCTCCAGTCCAGTGTTGCTGAGACTGGCCCTCTTCTCTCTAAGCGCTGGAGAGAAACACTGGTGTCCATTTGTGTGTAGAAGCATAAGACAATGTCTCAATCCCAATTCATTACCCATTCTATTGGCTATATTTCTAGGTTGACCTTTCAAGGTGATCTCTCTTGATTTGGTGAATTATTTCCAATTATTGATAGGTTTATTTCCTGATGGCTACCTAGATAATAATGTCCTAGAAGCTGAGCCACAACAACAACAACTGCTTCCTCCCAGCCCCTAGATCTTCAGTGGGAGGTATTTCCAGAATGCCGCTGGCTCTGATGGATTTATGAGCTCCCAATACTTTGGTAAACACCGATGTCAGCCTGCTTTGTCCTCCTGGCCAGTGATATAGTGAAGGTCCCCATAAAACAGGAAACCAGGTTATGGCCGCCATAGACTGGGCCAAACAATACAAGCCTTTATGGGGAGATTGGCCTGTACCATAAATGCCAGAATCTGCTGTTTGAGGGCCGTTAAAGGGGATAATGACATGGGGCTTTCATAAAGATCCCTGCAAGCCACATAACACCCACCACACACACACATCTTGGAGTGCCACCTCTCTGATGTTAGATCCATAGAAGGCTCCTGCCCTGGGTTCGATGGATCCATAGGAAAAAGGGGGAAGAGGTGGAAGTGGGGCGATGTCCATCGATACCGCGGCTTGTTCTCACATGGAGAGTCCTTTACACCATCAACTCACTGTCGGCGGGCGCAGCTGCTGTTTCTGGCCAGCTGCGGCGAGCACACGGGCTGCAGAAAACCAGCTGTGTAAACACACACACACACGGCTGGAAGCGGGGAGCAGGGTGATAACAGCGATGTCGCTAAGCCCATGCCATCTCAGGTATAGTGAAAACACCTGGGCTTGTGGGCCAGACAGACAAATGCAGCTCACTGTAAAGTGGAGTACTGGCAGACTGGCATGAGGATGTTTGCCATGCAGAGATGCCAGCCGTGGGAGTGAGCTGCACAGTCATGGGATAAACGCAGGACACACAAACTGCTGCAAAACAGAAGAGTTTAGAGACAAGAGTATGCACTATCTGTGTCTGTGTTTTTTGTTGCGAAGCTAGTGGACCTTCTTGCCTCTATTTCCTCATCTTAAGTTCTTTCTCTATTTGGTCTCTCCTGCTGTTCGGCTTTATTAGGTCGCACATAAGATATTATAAGAGAAAAGGAAAGCTTTGCAAAGCTGGCTTCCCTCGGCTATCTCTGATCTCCTAGTCTGGGTGCTGGTATTAACCATCTGTTGGCAAATGTGCTAGAGCTAGTGTGTGGGAGGAGGAGGAGGGTGTGGAGAACTGGGATCTGGATACGAGCAGATGATGGGAAATCCAAAATTAGACGAGCAGGACTGGACTGACTCAAACATGTCCGTCCTTATCTTGTCAGCAGATGGGTCTACTCCCTGCCAAGTGTTGTCGAGCGGACTAGCTGATGGGAAACACTACTTGGCTGGCTTTTCTCCACTCTTTTACCGAACTTAGCTGTAAAACACTTGACTTTTCCTTTTTTTTTTTTGTCTGTCCACTCCGATAAAGAACATATTGTTACAGGAAGTAAGTGGAGCAATACAAATCTGAAAAGTGTGAGAACACAAGCATCAGGGGACAGCTGATTAGACGTTGCTGAATCGTGGCCAACGTTAGCAACAACAAAAAAACATACTCCTCCTTATCTTGCATGGTTCTACGCCTGTAAACCTCGATTTTTATTTCACCCTCTCAGCACTATAGCAGTTAGCCCAATGACCTATTGTTTGTTCTAACCTGTAGACCTGTAGCTAGCTATCTCCTGTCCTATGGGGGGGGAATGGTGAGGAACAACATTTTACTGCTTCTTAACACCCTTGATTGGGGCAAGGAGAGACGGGCTGTAAAAATAGTTTGACACCCTCAAGGTTCAGGCTGCAATCTCCTCTCCACCCTCACTCATAAAGCTCTCTGAATTCCCTCAAATAATCCATTCTTCCACTCACTCTCTCCCTTCTCTCCTCTCCCCAACCCCCATCCAATCTCTCCTCCAATTACGCTCCTTAATCATTGTGTTTACCCTCATATCCCTCTATTATTACTTACATAACAGTGCCATTTCTGCCAGACAATAATGCCTGAATGGTGCTTTAATCAAGGCCTTTCCATCAGTGGGCCGTTGAGGCTTTAAGTAACCACGCTTTGAAGCCTGATCCATGCAGTAGAGTAACACACACACACAAAGGTCCAATCTCTCTATAGCTTTCTGTGTTCTCAGGAGTGTGGAGCTTTTGAAGCCACTCTCTCTGTCTCTGGCATATTTGAGTAGGCTGGCTAGCTAGCACCGGCTCCTCCACCTCCTAGGCTTTGCCTTCACACAAGGCCGCTAACTTGTGCCAGAAGCCACTGACCACATTCACTTAACCTCTAACTAGCCGAGCTTGCGTCCTTTGGCTCAGTGTTGGGTGTGACAATCCCGACTCTCTCACTTCCTAATGTCAAAACAAGCCTCTGGCTCCAGAGACCTGTCCTTCAAAGCCAGGGGCAGTGGGCACAGATATGACCGGGCACCGCATGGCAGCGTGCCAGCACCCTCATTCTCCCAGCGAATGCTGATGTAATATCCCCATGCCGAAAGGGAAAAAGCACCTCCCCCATTCTCTCTTCACTCTCTTTTTCTCTTCTGTCTCCATCTCTCTCTCTCTCTCTCTCTCGCTCTCTCTCTCTCTCTCTCTCTCTCTCACTCTCTCTCTTCCCCTCTAGCTATCTCTCTCTCTAAGCCTGAAAAACAGCACTCATTAAGTCTCCTGGCGCCTGCATAGATTCAGAATGGTTAGTTATGTTTTGAAGGAACTCTTTGGCATTGACTTCTGCTTCTTTTCAAGTCCCGGCAATGTGACTTTTGTCCTCAGAAGGCCTGAAAAAGAGGGTTGGTTACTCAAGCTTTCCCATGCCTCCTCTCCATGATAAGAAATAATCAACAATACAAGTTTCAGGTTTTAATGTCACATGCACAAGTACAGTGAAATGCCTTTCTTGCAAACTCAAAACCCAACAATGCAATAATCAATAACAATGTCATCCTAGAAAAAGAAACACGAGAAATAAGCAGAAATATAAAGAACACAATAAGTAAGCAAGCATACTATATACAGGGTCAGTTCCAGTACCATATTTACAATGTGCAGGGATACTGGATCGATAGAGGTAGATATTATTATTATTATTATTATTATTATTATTATTATTATATCTATAGGGGTAAGGTCACTAGGCATCAGGATATATGATAAAAAGAGTAGCAGCAGCTTGTATGTGAGTGGGGTGTACATGTGTGTAGAGTCAGTATAAATGTATGTGAATGTTATGTGTGAGTGAGAAGATTATGCAGTGAGTGTGTGAGTGTGCATAGAGACAAAAATGAAAAGAAAAAGGTCAATAAAGATACAAGGTTAACTCAGATAGTCTGTGTAGCTATATTGTTATCTATTTATCAGTCTTATTGCTTGGGGATAGAAGCTGTTCAAGAGCCTGTTGTTGCCAGGTTTGATGCACCGGTACCGCTTGCTGTACGGAAGCAGAGAGAACAGTCTATGGCTTGGGTGGTTGACGTCTTTAACGATTTTCCGGGTCTTCCTTTCACACCGCCTGACATAGAGGTCCTGGATGGCAGGGAGCTCGGCCCCAGTGATGTACTGGGCTGTCTGCACAACCCTCTGTAGCACCATGCGATGGAGGGCGGTGCTATTGCCATACCAAGCGGTGATGCAGCCAGTCAAAATGCTCTCAATGGTACAGCTGTAGAACTTCTAGATGATTTGAGGGCCCATGCCAAACTTTTTCAAACTCCTGAGGGGTAAGAAACGCTGTTGCGCCTTCTTCACGACTGTGCACGTGTTTGGACCATTTTAAGTCTTTAGTGATCGACCATTATCTCCCACTCTGGCTGTGCCAATACGATGTAGAGGTCAATTAAACACTGCCCAATCTGGGGAAAAAACAGGCAGAGAATTTCTGACACCATTACTCGTTGAGGCCAATCCTGAGAAGGAATTTCTTCTGTGGTATCTACCCAGAGCTGGCTCTCTGCTGACTTGTTATCAGTCAAAGTAAACAGTCTGGGCCCTGCATTAGATAAGGGTCACAGTCAAAGGAGGAGCAGGCCACCCCCCTCTGTGGACAATGACAATAATCCCTCTAACACCTTTTCAGTCAGGCCCAGTCATGGCCCTGTGGTTCAGGCAGAACGACTGCCCCTTCTCATTGAAGCCACAAATTAAAAATGTATGCACTCACTAACTGTAAGTCGCTCTGGATAAGAGCGTCTGCTAAATGAGTAAAATGTAAAAATGTAAACAAAGTTCAAGGCTGACCGTGGTACTACAGGCATTGTTTGCAGAAAACAGGATCCCCCATTATCGCGAATGGGAAGATGGCAATCTTTGTGAAAAAAACAAAAAAATGGCTTCTATTACACCAGATGTATGTCCTTGAACCGATTATTTTAAAATTGCACACAGAAGAAGTTATTATGATAATTTTGTTGCTAATGGCAGCATGCAGTACCTGTTCGGCCTTCAACTTGAGATACTGAATGAGAGGGGTCAGCACTGAGTAACCTGCAACATCACTTCCTGGAGAAGCTCAAACTGCGAATGTTATGTCTATATAAATCTCCCACATGAGACCCCATCTTAACAGACTTCCTTGGCTTCACATCTGCTAAACTGTGTACACGACCAATACATTTGATTTGATTTGACATAGGAATGAATGGTGTCACGTGATCGATGGCATTGTCCATTCATATATACAGTCATTGGGTTCAGATGAGGCTGGGATGTACCAATTAGTGATGCGTGGGTCAGCTATTTGTTCACCCGCACCTGCCCGCAATTGCTAATAACCCATCCGCAACCGCCCAACTATATGTGATGAAGTGAAAATCTGAGGCCCGCACCCGACCCTAACCTGCAAATAAATATAGAAAATGCGCTGGACAGTCAGAGATGGCGGAACAATTTTTGGACAGGGGGTGCGGGATTTATTTTTAAAGTTAGATAGGCCTATGTTTCTGCATATAATTTCCAACATTTTGGTAGGCTATTTGTTATTCAACTTCTCTATAATTACATAGACCTATATGCAGCTTCTCTTCTGTCATTATGTTGCCCTAGAAGACTAAATAAATCCTTGCTCATCAGAATAATGTCATACATCAATATAATGAATGTTTCGATCTAGTAATCTAGCTTCATCTGTAACGTTTTCTCTTTCATCTCTGCTACATTTATGGACCGGGAGTTAATGAAATAACAAAACAAACATTATTAAAGATATTCCATGCAAAATTTCCAAATTATATCAGTTTGACTGGTTTTAAGGGAATTGAAAGCTGTGAAAACGATCCAACATGTTTCTAATAAAATGTAAGTTCGGCTTGGATGTATATTTTATGTGGCTTAAATACTATCAGCTTTTATGATAAAGATAGCACTTTTACAGACGGTCCCTAACCACTCATTCATTCTCTTAAGATGCTGAAAGAAGTCGATCCTATTTCTCCACTCCTGTTCCCGATTCAAAATTTACATTTGGTGTATCATTTTACTGCAAGAAAGGCTTAATTCTGCAGGAGTTGATATTATAAGGCCTACAGTTTCCCAAAAGCCTGTGGCAATTGGCGTGTATTTAGCGCTCGTACAGTTAGGCCCTAAAACATAGGCTTACGCACTAACGGCAGATACAAATAATCAAAGAAAAACCTCAATGTTGCCTTTAGATATGGATTGCACAAGAATTATACATTTATGGATTTTTTTATGCATTGTTTTCTTTTTATTCAACCCACCCGCCACCCCAAACACCCTTCATCCACACAACATTTCATGACCCTAAACCCGTCCACTCCGCGGATATAACCGCGGGGACTGCGGGTTATGAGTCAACCCGTTCATCATTATTACCAATAATGAGCCCTGGGTGGGGGAGGGGCACTGGCTAAACCCTGTACTGTGATATGCAAAGGTATCAGGCCTGAAACATCATGTAGGGGGAATTAGGAAAGAGTGGGACATCATATAAACTTGGACAGCTTAATCCTGACAAGTTTATTTATTGGTCTGACAAGAGAAAATCTAAACTATTGTTACTAAGCCCTTGCAGAGAAAAACCACATGATCAAAATCATGACACTTCATTGGTGTGACATCATAGAGGGGGGCAGAGCAAGCTTCAAACAGGAAGTGAAGTACACAGTAAGATCAGTGACATAGCTTTTTTTTCTGTTTTGATGTTAGGGTTATAGAACTGTCATAAATAATGCACTGTGCTAAATTGTGATGTAAATGTGCATACTATGTACTGGTGCATCAAAATACAAACAAAAAGTAAGCCAATATTATGTTTCAATTTTGTAATTGTCTTTTTCTTTTTTTTTTTTTACTTTACCAACCATATCTAGCTAAAGTAGGACAGCATGGAGTAGCTAAAGTAGGACAGCATGGAGTAGCTAAAGTAGGACAGCATGGAGTAGCTAAAGTGGGACAGTCTAATAGGCTTTTCCAATGGAGGAAAGACATCCAGTTTACATTAGGGACCCCCTTGTACTTAGGTTTAGTCAGGGCTCTGGTTCTTCTAGTACTATATCCTGTTCATTGGTTCTATTAGTACTGTTATTTGAGTGAATTCAGAAAAAGTGTGACACTTGTTGCATTTCCGTCTTCTGTAACCTCTTTAGACATCTGTCCAACATTCTAGCCCAACACATGATACTGTACATTCCTGAAATCCTCAAATATTTCCTAATCACACAAAATTGAATTCAGTTATCATTGGGGTACAATTAGGACTATAATAATGGTGTCCCAGTTTACCAAACATACTGTCCCAGTCTAGCAAATGCGAACTGAAAATATGGTTTTGACTCTGTGTACGTAAATGGGTGTGTCATGCTTCCTGTGAATATGATATCAACATTTAGTTTTTTTGTTTGATTAGGTATCATCTTGAGGATTTCAGAAATGTATCATGTGTTGGGCTAATATGTTGGATAGATGTCAGAAGAGGCTACAGAAGACAGAAATGCAACAAAAAAAATCAACTTATTCAGAATTCTTCCTATTAGTCAACTGGTCATAGTTTTGGAGTTATAAAGTTTGTATTATCTATTGTTTGGATGGAAATGGATAGTGTTGTTTCAACACCCTGCTGGATCAGTGTTGTAATGATGTAGTAAAGGTTATAACAATGGAATAAAAACTAGTGTTGTCTACTCCTTTTTTTTAAGGAAGTGGCAACAATGTTGCACCCACACCAACTTGATGTAGCAAACTTCATTCAAACTATTAGAAAACTTGGAAACAACTTTATACATTTTATTGTGGTTGGAAAAAGTGTCAGTTATTGGTTACAGTGCCTGGTTGACTGTAACTCGTAGCCTCTGAGCAGAAACCAGAAGTAATCTGCGCTGGTTCAGTGAGCAGCACTTTAGGGAAAGTGTGATTGTGTAATATTGGGTGTACAAGGTGGGAAACCTTGAATGATGTCAGATGAGAAACGCAGAGGCAAAATCCGAGTCAGCGTGTGGGTCATTTGGAGGTGAGGCTGCCTGCTTCCATGAGTTCAAGAAAAGTTCAGCCGCATAGCATTAGACAAATTAGCAGACAGCTACTGAGAGAAAAAAAGGAGGGTAGTGAACGATGAGAACACGGGGAAGGGGTCAAATTAGTTGGAAGGAGGTGCCCAAATGACGAGTGAGGGTAGACAACTTCTAGGAAAAGAGTTATAGGCACATTGAATAATCAATTATGTTCATTAACTCTCTGAAAAGACATAAGGTTAATTAAGGAGTTTACTAAACTTAATTATGTCATTCAATATGTTACTTTTTTAAAGTGCCACGCACTTTTATATTATAGAGAGGCAGGCAGAGGCGCCAGCGGGCTTGTGTTCGTTCCTCTCACATATGCCCCACGTCCCGCTCTGTTTGGTGATGTCTGTGAAGGGTTAAATAAGAAGCGATTGTAGGTGGAGCCGAAGCCCAGCTGCTGTGCCTTGTCACATTCTGCAGAACATGATAGCCACACAATTTGTGTTGGAGCGAATTCGGCTCCTCTCGAAATACAAACAAGAATAACCGAATGTGTTGTGCGAATCAGGACATTTAAATACAAGAAGGGCAAGATATGTAGCAAATCAAGTCGTCGTACATTGGTGTTGTTGCACCGTAGACAAGATAAGTGGATAGGCGGACAGACAGCAGGCTGATTGTCCCGTTTGCGCTCTTGCTTTGGTTGGACTATCTTCCTTATCACAGAGGACGAGTTGGAACTAAATACGGAATTCCATACTGATTGATCAGCAACTGCTCTCTTTTGCCTATTCTGATGTGGGTGCAGTGTTATTGAAATGGACTGGGTCCCCTTTGCGTGGTTTCAGGTGTTATTGGAATTTGTAGGGTATATTATCTAGGTTTCGATTTAGTTTACTATTTGAGCAAGGCCATTGAACTGATCCGATGAAGTTATTCCGGTGGTCTTTTCGATTAAACTAACCATTCGGTGCATTCCAAACCTCACTTTTGACATGACGTTGACCATTCTTTTGAACTATGTGTTCAAATTGAGTGTGGGTGAATATTCCATACAATTATTCTAGTTTTGTAGCGGTTTGACTCTAAACAACTAGTGGACCCGAAACCTTAAAGTGTCGTGTCTATGAACGGATTTATTCCCTTTATATTGAATTTATTGCCGTTTTTACCCCATTGCACAGTCTACTACCTCTACTGGTGGCAAACTGAAAACCACAAGGCTGCTGCTCCTATTTTCGTGTGCCCAAATTGTTGCGCGCAGCAGACGTTCTTATTCTCTCTCTTCGGACAATAATCTGCCCGCTTTCTCTCTACGTATGATGTATGAGAGTGTGGACGTCGTGGGACTGAATCCCAGCCCGAACCCGTTTTTAATGATGGATTACTACAACCAGAGCAGAGGATGTTTGATCCCAGAGAAAGGACTTGTGCCCGGAGCACCCCATCACTACAGCACGTCCATCAGAAACCAACACTGGAACGGCTCGAATCACTGTATGTGGCATTTTCTCTGCTTCTTTAACTTCATTTCACTAATTGGCGAAGTTCACGCGAAGCCCTTTATGCTCAACTATGCCACTGTTTTTCTGAGCTAAATGTTCACGATATTTGTTCTCTGAAGTGTAGTGAATTATTGCGCTTTCATTTGTAAAGGCTGACATTTATATGACATAACGTTATAGCATATTATTAGGCCTATTAAAATCGTTTTAATCAGGTTAATAATCACTAGTTTATATCCCATGTAGCCTATTAAATGATAATTACTGTATTACTTACATCATAATCCGGCATTTAATTGACCCACTTTTGGATCCCTGTCTTCTATAACCCACGTTCAGCTTTTTGAAATAATGTAAAGGTATCTCTGTCGCATATAGCCCACAGTAGCCTATAATGCATGCAATGTTATCCAAGCCATTGCATTTTGATTAATAACCACGAGGTTTTATCCAGGCATACCAAATGTATTCAGATCAAACTTTCCTGCTGGCATTAACCTTCAGCACCTGCAATAAATTATTCTAGATCCATTGCTGTAGATATGTTGCCTTGATACACACCTCGTTCAAAAATATTAAATGCTTTTCCATTGAGGATAAATATTAATTTGAATGCGTTGACACATATCAGTATGAATTTACCGGTAATTATGCAGCCTAAATATGCAGATCTGTAGTCATTATATAATTATTGATAGTGTATTAATATGCACAGATTAAAAATTATAATAATAATAATACCTATTATGTTGTTGTTTTAGAGTTTGCACTAGTGGCATATTGCTGAACATCTAGCATATATAGCATATAAGTCAATTAAAAAAGTGCTTCAATGACCAAATATCATCAGCTAGAAGTTCTTATTTCTTCTAGAAACAGTGTACACGTGGAGGAGAATGGTCCCCCCTGCTACACTCACAGAATTGGCTATAAAGTGCATCTGGAGCAATTGAGATAATTTTATTGTGGCAACAAAGTATCATTTGAAGGGTCATTCCATTTTCTACCCCCATTTTTTACATTTTTAGTCATTAAGCAGACGCTCTTATCCAGAGCGACTTACAGTTAGTGAGTGCATACATTTTCATACTGGCCCCCTGTGGGAAACGAACCCACAACCCTGGCGTTGCAAGCGCCATGCTCTACCAACTGAGCTACACTGGGGGTAACCTGCTGTGCCACTAGTCACAAAGCACACTGTGACTTTATGGTAGAAGTGGTCTGCTTGTTGATTACTGCTGAGTGACCATAACAGGCAGGGACTCTCATATCCCGAGAAGGGATCATTTCCTCAGTAAATCTGGGCTATGTAAATGAGAACGTGTCTATTTCTTATCAGGATATTGACAAATGCACCCAGGCCCCAGGGTTTGTCATATGAATATCTGTCCAGCCTGACCTGATTCTGTGTTTACTAAAGTCATAAGGTTTGGACAGAGATGGGAATTAGACATTGAGAAACATATTGATAACAACACCAATCACAGACAGAAACTCACATGCAGCTGGTCTTGTTTGGGAGGTTACATCTCTACTAGGGTTAAAGCAATTCAGCTCCTCGGAACACAAAACAGGCAGCAAAAGCCCTCTCTGAGCTGTGGACTTCAGCCTGTACGCTATTATCGTATTGGTCCAGTGAGCGGCTCTAGTGGCGGCATTGATTCAAACCACGTGAGCTAATATTGCGAGAGGCTAGCAGAACCAGGAAAATACCTCTGATCCCAAGCTCTGGTATACATTGTTGTGCTCATAGGAGTAGTGGGGAGAGCTCTGCCTTACTGCCTGGACGCAATAAAAAGTTTAGTGCACAATGGGGGAAACTGAGGGGTGTTGGGGGAAGAGAGGGAGTCGAGGAGGGAGTCGGTGGGGTGGGGGTGTACATAACATCCTTTGGTGTCATCACATGGCTTTGGAGGATTATTGGATCACGGGTAAAAAACAAAACAGCCCTAGTAGTACAAGATTCTGTTTCAATTGGCGGGGGAATATATCTAAACCAAAGAGGGCTAGGATAGTCAAACAATATCTGGTGCACCGATCTCGGTTATTCATCAAATGACCCTTCAGAAGTCCTCTCAACTCTGAGTACGTTCAGTGACATCTCCACTGGAGTGAAATCAGTCTAAAACTGCCTCGAAGACACAACATTATCAGCTGCTACTACTCACCGTGTTATATATTCACATGCTCCAAGCGAGCTATGTTATCCCTATCCAGCCATGTCAGTGAGTCGTGTTCATCATAAGGAACAACAACAGCAGAACCAGCAAGTTATCTGACTGTTATTGTGCTGAAGAACAATGCCCGGTCTCAGCGAAGGGTTCAAGCAGATTAAATGCACTTGATTCCATTCCTTTCAGAGGGCTGCTGCCGTCGGAATCCTTACAGCAATTACTGGCTCATGCATAAAGGAATGCGCATGGCCTTTTTCGCATGACTGTCAAACACTGCTCGGGTGGTGGTGGGGTAAGGGTGATACATTGTGGGCTCCAGTCACTGTGAGAGTACTCCGGCTTTGACTTCCTCTCTCAGGCTGTCGTATGGCCTGTTGGGTTTGTGCGCTGACACCAGCCCATGGAGCAGAGCTTTGACTTTTTTATCAAGGCAGAGCTTCCAAGTAGTGACCTATTGGCTCTAATCTCCTGTATTGGAGGGGGGTTGTTAACTGCTTGACTAATCTGACTTGTGGTATTTAAGTGCGGAAGTCCTTTCGGGGTGGGGGGAATGAAGAAGAAAAAACAGATGGTATTTTTATTGTTTTCCAACGCTAAGGACTGTAACAGCGGGAGCAATTTTGGGCAGGGCGAGTGAGGATGGAATTAGTTTAAGGGGAAGAGTTCCAGTTTGCTGGTGAAGCGTAAACCCGTGCGGTTTCACCCAGGGTTGAAGTCTTGAAGAGTCATACAGCATAGCGAGACCGCCCGGTAATTGTTTGTGCTGTTTTTACAGTGCATGGAAACTGTGGCTGATCTGTTTGGACACACCGCTTGCCAAACGATTGCAGTGTTGGCTTTGAGAATGAGCTATGGATATTGTTTCCGCCCCGACATACAAACTTAATCTGGCAGCATGCACCAGGGACTTGAAACTGTTAATAAATAACTTAGCATAAAAAGACGGCAGTTCCACTAAACCCCACTAAACCCCCAAAAAGCTGGTGTTTTGTGACACTGCAATGTAGAGATGCTGAGTATAACAACTGGAAAAAATTGTAATCCAAGCAGGCTTGTGGTAGCATAGATTCGCATTGTGAATATGATGTTCTATATACACTGAACAAAAAAATTAACGCAACATGTAAAGTGTTAGTCCCATGTTTCATGAGCTGAAATAAAAGATCCCAGAAATGCTCCATACACACAAAAAGCTTATTTCTCTCAACCTTTGTGCACTAATGTATTTACATCCCTGTTAGTGAGCATTTCTCATTTGCCAAGATAATCCATCCCCCTGACAGGTATGGCATATCAAGAAGCTGATTAAACAGCATGATCATTACACAGGTGCACCTTGTGCTGGGGACAATAAAAGGCCACTCTAAAGTGTGCAGTTTTATCACACAACACAATGTCACAGATGTCTCAAGTTTTGAGGGAGTGTGCAATTGGCATGCTGACTGCAGGAATGTCCACCAGAGCTGTTGCCAGAGAGTTTAATGTACATTTCTCTACCATAAGCTGCCTCCAACGTCGTTTTAGAGAATTAGGCAGTACATCCAACCGGCCTCACAACGCCAGACCACGTGTATGGCGTGGTGTGGGCGAGCGGTTTTCTGATGTCAACGTTGTGAACACATTGCCCCATGGTGGCGGTGGGGTTATGGGCAGGCATAAGCTACGGACAACGAACACAAATGCATTTTATTGATGGCAATTTGAATGCACAGAGATCCGTGATGAGATCCTGAGACCCATTCATCCGCCACCATCACCTCATGTTTCAGCATGATAATGCACGGCTCCGTTGCAAGGATCTGTACACAATTCCTGGAAGCTGAAAATGTCCCAGTTCTTCGATGGCCTGCATAATCACCAGACATGACACCCATTGAGCATGTTTGGGATGTTCTGGATCGACATGTAGGACATCATGTTCCAGTTCCCGTCAATATCCAGCAACTTCGCACAGCCATCGAAGAGGAGTGGGACAACATCCCACAGGCCACAATCAACAGCCTGATCAACTCTATGCGAAGGAGATGTGTCGCGCTGCAAGACGCGAATAGTGGTCACACCAGATACTGACTGGTTTTCTGATCCACGCCCCTACTTTTTTGTTTTTGTTTTAAGGTATCTGTGACCAACAGATGCACATCTGTATTCCCAGTCATGTGAAATCCATAAATTAGGGCCTAATGAATTCATTTAAATTGACTGATTTCCTTATATGAACTGTAACTCAAATGTTTTTATTTTTGTTCAGTATAGATTCGTTTACTGTAAATCACATGTGCTTGAGTTTAGGTGTTCTTTCACTAGAACACTGCAGGCCTTTTTCTACCCTACCATTTTGAACCACAGTATTTGCCCTTTGTGTCAATGCCATGTACCTATATATTTTCTGCATACTCTTTCATGTCCATACTCCTCGAGCACCTTTTAGTGCTTTTATGGACAGGGTATTTTCCCCTTAAGGCTGTGTGGACGTGAACCTGATGGGACAGGCTAGATGGATGGACATGCCTGCGTTGGGCAAGGTCCCCTGTTTTAACAGGGTAAGCAGCAGACTCAGAGTCTCACGTGCGTCTGCCTGCTCCTGTCAGCCCCACAGACAGTGATTTAGTGGCCCTGCCGGACGGCTGAAAGCCGAGAGCGCAGTGTTCCACAGAACGACGCCCGATTTCACCTTCAGGTGCACATCAATAACCTGCTTTGTCATCAAGGTATGTTTGTAATGGCGCGGGGTGAAAGGAGTTCAGTGCCGTGCCTGGGAAAGGCCGCGAGGCAGCATTTCACAACCTGCCATCACTCGCCTCCCCAAATGGCACCCTGCTGTCAACCTTCAAAGCAGTCATCGCTTTAATGCGATGCATAATTTGCCAAATACAGATGCCTCTCTGAACCAGATTACCAGGAGCATCCGGGTAACGCGGCGCGCTCACGCATTATTGTTAAAAAAAAAGGAGCCAAATAGGTGTGGTTCGTCACTTTGAGTATTGGCACTTGGCACCGCCCATGTTTTACATACACACAACAGCGCTGACTTCAAGGGGTTTATTTGCTGTGGGCGGCACATTACGAAAATCTTTAGACCTCAATCATGAGGGAAATTCAGAATATTTGTGAGGAGATTGTGTTTGCACTCACAATCTCACCCATGGATCCACCAACAGACTGCGGCTTGTTTGCAGAGAGAATTGGCCGGGGGCATTGGTCAGAGTACTGTACGCAAGCTGGGTTTGACACTAAATCCCCAGACAAGGTTGGGTTTACTCTGCAAAGCCCACTTTGTTGAACAAAGCAAAGCGGACAGAAAGGATCCAGCCAGTGTCATTGATTCATCAGAGCTTAAAGGAGACTGGTAATTGCAGACATTGTGACTGTAGGCCATAATCTCACTGTCGATAATTACATTCTCCCTCTGTCCCCCCTAATATGTATATATATATAAAAAAAGCAATATCTCAGACTGCCCATTTTAATCTTTTCTTTTTATTGGCCAGTCTGAGATATGTATTTTTCTTTGCAGCATCCCGGCGTCGCCTCTTCACAGTTGACGTTGAGACTGGTGTTTTGCGGGCACTATTTCATGAAGCTGCCAGTTGAGGACCTGTGAGGCGTCTGTTTCTCAAACTAGACACTCTAATGTATTTGTCCTCTTGCTCAGTTGTGCACCGGGGCCTCCCACTCTTCTTTCTATTCTGGTTAGAGCCAGTTTGCGCTGTTCTGTGAAGGGAGTAGTACACATCGTTGTACGAGATCTTCTGGTTCTTGGCAATTTCTCACATGGAATAGCCTTCATTTCTCAGAACAAGAATAGACTGACGAGTTTCTGGCCATTTTGAGCCTGTAATCGAACCCCCAATTGCTGATGCTCCAGATACTCAACTAGTCTCAAGAAGGCCAGTTTTATTGCTTTTTTTAATCAGCACAACAGTTTCAGCTGTGCTAACATTTTACATTTACGTCATTTAGCAGACGCTCTTATCCAGAGCAACTTACAGTTAGTGAGTGCATACATTTTTCATACTGGCCCCCCGTGGGAAACAAACCCACAACCCAAATCCCCAAACCCACAACCCATAATTGCAAAAGGGTTTTCTAATGATCAATTAACCTTTTAAAATGATAAACTTGGATTAGCAAACACAACGTGCCATTGGAACACAGGACTGATGGTTGCTGATAATGTGCCTCTGTACGCCTATGTAGATATTCCATAAAAAAATCAGCAGTTTCCATCTACAATAGCCATTTACAACATTAACAATATCTACACTGTATTTCTGATCAATTTGATGTTATTTTAATGGACAAACAAATTGCTTTTCTTTCGAATACAAGGACATTTCTAAGTGACCCCAAACTTTTGAACGGTAGTGTACATACATACATATATATATACACACACATATATATACATACACACACACACACACACACACACACACACACACACACAGAGAGAGAAGAGGAGGAGATCGAAATGGCTTAGGTTAAGGGGGTTCCACTCTAAAATATTCATAGCCTCTTCATTTAAATCAATTCGGGGGATATATGGAGGCAGCCAAGCGTCAGACTGTCAGAAATTGAGCCGGCTTGTTGTAATCGCTTCTTTACTTATCTCTACAGATGGTTTGTTTGCAATGTGCTCTGCTTGGTTGGCTACACAGCACATTGAGAAGAGCTCCCGGTCTCTCTCAATAACTCTCTCCCCACCACCTCTTCATGTCTCATCCACACCCCCTCATAATAGAACATGCATAAATTCATTGAGGTATCGAACCGAGGACATTTATCACCCCAGATTTCATCTACCAGGTGTTCTCATTCCCAAAGTTTTTCTCTCTTTTTCCACCGGTTCCATGGTTGCATTCTTTAGCATGCTGCCTAGGTGATAATCTAGAACCTCTCAGTCCGTGGTATTATTAATCGTTAGTAGTTGGCTGTCCTCATTTTTTTGTTATTTGACACTAGTTTCCTGTTCATGTGCTCTCTGTACATGGAGTTATTACAGGGAAAGTCACCTTATTTCATCAGAAACTGAATAATTCTCTCCACTTGCAGCAGGGTGAAAGCCCACCCCCACAAACTCTCTCCCTCTGACCCAAAGCAAGATGGCCGTCTGGCGTCTGCCTATATACCATGCCCTCTGGTCCTCCTCTGGAGAGTCTGCATGTTGCTACATCATCACACGGAGAGCCAGCCAACTGTGTACGTCTCAGGTTGTATGTCTCCACACAATGGAATGCCCTCCTATTTAGAGAGTGGGACATCCGTACCAAATGCCGCGAATAGCCCAGAAAATGGGCCAGAGGTTAGCACGCTAAAAATAATGGCAGTATTCCTGCGTCTGCGAGAGAAAAAAAGTGTTGCTGCCACCAAAGTGAGTTTTAATCTCTCGCCAAAATGGGCCCTTGGGAGGAGCTTATAATAAATCTACATTATGGAGTTGGTATACTGCTTTTTAGAAATTGAAGGTCATATCATAAAACCACAATCTACTTTATTACTTCTCATGAAAGTGTATCCGTCTCATTTTCTGCACCAGGAACTAGTTTTAAAAACATAGGGGGCAAACCCGTGCCTGAACACAAAAAGAAACGTGCCATTGAGTCTCTGTGGCCCAGATGATCTCATTGCGGTTACAGAAGCTGCTCTGCCGTCACAATAGTGTTGTGTCTGTGTTTGTAAGGCCATGTCTAGACTCGACAGTTCATGCAGCTTTAGTATTCTGATCATAGAGTTCTGATCATGGAATTCCAAACGCATCACGCGTCCACACCTACATTTAAATGTGTCTACTGTGTCCATAGTGTATCCGTATTCCCTTTTCCTGCGGTATATTAAAATGCCAGTATGCATTCTACAAATGGTGGAATAGGCTAAATATGATAATAACAAAACAACTGATATCAGTAGCTAACTATTGTCGCTAACTAGCCAGCTAACCTCTGTAGCTAGCTAGCAAGCAACGCTAAAGGGATTGCAAACGGGTTAGCAAAGTCCAGCAAACACATTTACATTTTAGTCATTTAGCAGAGCTCTTATCCAGAGCGACTTACAATTAGTGAGTGCAAACATTTTTTCATACTGGCCCCCCGTGGGAATCGAACCCACAACCCTGGCGTTGAAAACGCCATGCTCTACCAACTGAGCTACACGGGGCCCTATCTCACACGCTAGGAACGTATTTCCTCCAACGTTATACAGACTTGTGGGAGGAGTGCTGATGACGTCGTCCACTGTATGCACTTTCGGTAGCCTGATTGTGTCCAGACTGAGGAGAAATCCGCACACAATGCATCCCTGACCACCTGAAGTGGTCAGCCAGATCGGAACACAATCAGATCTTCATATTCTGGTAGCAGAAGTCGCATGTACAGTGCATTCGGTAAGTATTCAGACCCCTTGACTTTTTCCACATTTTGTTACGTTACGGCCTTATTCTAAAATTGAATAAATTGTTTTTCCCCCCTCATCAATCTACACACAATACCTCATAATGACAAAGTAAAAAGAGGTTTTTAGAAATTTTTGCAAATGTGTAAAGAATTTAACTATCACATTTACATAAATATTCAATACTTTGTTAAGCACCTTTGGCAGCGATTACAGCCTCGAGTCTTCTTGGGTATGATGCTACAAGCTTGGCACACTTGTATTTGGGGAGTTTCTCCAATTCTTCTCTGTAGATCCTCTTAAGCTCTGTCAGGTGGGATGGGGAGCGTATTTTCAAGTTCGGGCTCTTGTCCCCAAGCCACTCCTGCGTTGTCTTGGCTGTGTGCTTAGGGTCGTTGTCCTGTTGGAAGGTGAACCTTCGCCCCAGTCTGAGGTCCTGAGCGCTCTGGAGCAGGTTTTCATCAAGGATCTCTCTGTACTTTGCTCCGTTCATCTTTGCCTCGATCCTGACTAGTATCCCAGTCACTGCCGCTGAAAAACATCCCCACAGCATGATGCTGCCACCACCATGCTTCACCTTAGGGA
The DNA here is from genome assembly GCF_964263955.1 of Coregonus lavaretus. Lineage (NCBI taxonomy): Eukaryota > Metazoa > Chordata > Actinopteri > Salmoniformes > Salmonidae > Coregonus > Coregonus lavaretus. The sequence goes on from NC_140012.1 coordinate 7,632,912, forward strand.
TGGTACCAGGTTTCCTCCAGACGTGAGGCTTGCATTCAGGCCAAAGAGTTCAATCTTGGTTTCATCAGACCAGAGAATCTTGTTTCTCATGGTCTGAGAGTCCTTTAGGTGCCTTTTGGCAAACTCCAAGCGGGCTGTCATTACCTTTTATTGAGGAGTGGCTTCCATCTGGCCACTCTACCATAAAGGCCTAATTGGTGGAGTGCCACAGAGATGGTTATCCTTCTGGTAGGTTCTCTCATTTCCACAGAGGAACTTTGGAGTTCTGTCAGAGTGACCATTGGGTTCTTGGTCACCTCCCTAACCAAGGCCTTTCTCCCCCAATTGCTCAGTTTGGCCAGGCGGCCAGCTCTAGGAAGAGTCTTGGTGGTTCCAAACTTCTTCCATATAAGAGTGATGGAGGCCACTGTGTTCTTGGGGACCTTCAATGCTGCGGAAATGTTTTGGTACCCTTCCCCAGATCTGTGCAATCGACACAATCCTGTCTTGGAGCTCTACGGACAATTCCTTTGACCTCATGGCTTGGTTTTTGCTCTGACATGCACTGTCAACTGTGGGACCTTATATAGACAAGTGTGTGCTTTTCCAAATCATATGTCCCCTGTAGCTCAGTTGGTAGAGCATGGCACTTGCAACACCAGGGTTGTGGGTTCGTTTTCCACGGGGGGGGCCAGTATGAAAATGTATGCACTCACTAACTGTAAGTCGCTCTGGATAAGAGCGTCTGCTAAATGACTAAAATTTAAAAATTTAAATGCCCAATCAATTGAATTTACCACAGGTGGACTCCAATCAAGTTGTAGAAACATCTCAAGGATGATCAATGGAAACAGGATGCACCTGAACTCAATTTTGAGGCTCATAGCAAAGGTTCTGAATACTTATGTAAATAAGGTATTTCTGTTTTTTACTTTTAATAAATGTGCTACAATTTCTAAAATTCTGTTTTTGCTTTTTCATTATGGGGTATTGTGTGTAGATTGAGAAAAATGTATAATATTATCAATTTTAGAATATGCCTGTAACTTAACAAAATGTGGAAAAAGGGAGGGGTCTGAATACTTTCCGAATGCACTGTAAATGTCAAGTGTGGAAACGACCTAATAGCGTTCCCTGTTCCCAGGCTGGGTAGCTCGTCAGAGGAAGATGAGCTGCTCCTGGTGGGGTAACTTAAAATCTTAAAATCCTTCCATATTGTCTTCCCTATATCCTATCCCCTTCCCCTTCACTCAATCCAGCCCTGGCTGGAAAGAAACCCTGTATGTCTGGATCAAGTCAGTCTTTCTCTTGCCAGCGACCGACATACTCACTCGCTGTATCATTTGATATTCATTAGGGCTACCTGGCTCTTTGCACCCACTGTGTCTGACATTTGAGGTTTTTAAGGCCCACCTGGGAACTAGACTCCATTAACCAGCATCCAGAGATAAAGTATGAAGAACACCTTTAAAAGATTGAGGAGAGAGGGAGAAGAGTACCTTACCTCCCCTCCTCCACCTGTTATGATTGAGATGACAGCATGCGAAGGAAGGAGAGGCTCGACTTAGAGGGATTGTTCACCGTCTCTGTGTTGATTATTATATATGGCTCTCATTGTGTGAAGTGAGAGATGCCCTCTAGCTCTGCAGCTCAGAACACATGTGGTTGAGGAGAGGTGAGAGACAGACAATCATTATCCCTATCCTGTTTACTATGAATGGCATTAGTGTGTAAAGTAGGATCAGTGCCTGCCATTGGACATTGTGTTTGTCTAACCGTTGCACCTTAGGCGAATCAGAGAATGTGGCCTACTGTCTTAGTGTCCCATGATATTAGTAGGGATTAGTGTTGCACAGTATACCGGTACCACGGTAATATCACAGTACAAAACATGAGACTTATGATACCAACATTTTAGAATACTGTAGTACTGTTTCATAAAATACTACCACATTTTTTCGGCCCTACCGATCTAAAGAACCCTCTGGCGCCTGTTTATAAAATGTTAATAAAGTAAGTTTTGTTAACAAATTCAGTTAAAAACAATATGCAACAGCCACTAGTCTCCTGTATGGGCCGGTCCAATAATGTCCACTTCACTTTCATGCGCATATCACGTGTGGCAGCTGTAATCAGCCAGCCCCATCCCCTTCAGCCCTCACTCGCCTGCTTCTCTCCGTCCACTCTACCTGCTCATCTATTCCTCCATCAGTTTTTAAAATATAGTGCAGACCCTGATGAGTCTTTTGTTGTTACATTTGATACATTGGAGCAGCTCAAGTGGGGCCATGTGAGTGAGCAAAAGTTGATACGTTGTATCATGTTATCCCTGGTATAACCAAGAGCACAGGGCATTCTTAGTAGGCTTTGCAAGTTCGCTGTCATGCAGCCTCTGAGCAACGAAACGGCTTGTCTCTATCTAGCTCAAACGGTAAAAAAAATATGACCCTTAATATTATCATTAATATGATATACCTTTTTTATTCTTTTTTATATAATTTCACAAACCCTGGTCGCATTTTATTGGTTAGATAACAAACAATGTTCAGTCATGTTACCTACAGTTGAAGTTGGAAGTTACATACACCTTAGCCAAATACAGTTAAACTCAGTTTTTCACAATTCCTGACATTTAATCCTAGTAAAAATGCCCTGTTTTAGGTCAGTTAGGATCACCACTTTATTTTAAGAATGTTAAATGTCAGAATAATAGTTGAGAGAATGATTTATTTCAGCTTTTATTTCTTTCATCACATTCCCATTGGGTCAGAAGTTTACATACACTCAATTAGTATTTGGTAGCATTGCCTTTAAATTGTTTAACTTGGGTCAAACGTTTTCGGGTAGCCTTCCACAAGCTTCCCACAATAAGTTGGGTGAATTTTGGCCCATTCCTCCTGACAGAGCTGGTGTAACTGAGTCAGGTTTGTAGGCCTCCTTGCTCGCACATGCTTTTTCAGTTCTGGCCACAAATGTTCTATAGGATTGAGGTCAGGGCTTTGTGATGGCCACTCCAATACCTTGACTTTGTTGTCCTTAAGCCATTTTGCCACAACATTGGAAGTATGCTTGGGGTCATTGTCCATTTGGAAGACCCATTTGCGACCAAGCTTGAACTTCCTGACTGATGTCTTGAGATGTTGCTTCAATATATCCACATAATTTTCCTTCCTCATGATGCCATCTATTTTGTGAAGTGCACCAGTCCCCCTGCAGCAAAGCACCCCCACAGCATGATGCTGCCACCCCGTGCTTCACGGTTGGGATGGTGTTCTTCGGCTTGCAAGGGCCCCCTTTTTCCTCCAAACATAACGATGGTCATTATGGCCAAACAGTTCTATTTTTCTTTCATCAGACCAGAGTAGATTTATCCAAAAAGTACGATCTTTGTCCCCATGTGCAGTTGCAAACCGTAGTCTGGCTTTCTTTATGGCGGTTTTGGAGCAGTGACTTCTTCCTTGCTGAGCAGCCTTTCAGGTTATGTCGATATAGGATTCATTTTACTGTGAATATAGATACTTTTGTACCTGTTTCCTCCAGCATCTTCACAAGGTCCTTTGCTGTTGTTCTGGGATTGATTTGCACTTTTCGCACCAAAGTACATTCATCTCTAGGAGACAGAACGCGTCTCCTTCCTGAGCGGTATGACGGCTGCGTGGTCCAATGGTGTTTATACTCGCATACTATTGTTTGTACAGATGAACGTGGTACCTTCAGGCGTTTGAAAATTGCTCCCAAGGATGAACCAGACTTGTGGAGGTCTACCATTTTTTTTTCTGTGGTTTTGGCTGATTTCTTTTGATTTTCCCATGATGTCTAGCAAAGAGGCACTGAGTTTGAAGGTAGGCCTTGAAATACATCCACAGGTACACCTCCAACTGACTCAAATGATGTCAATTAGCCTATCAGAAGCTTCTAAAGCCATGACATCATTTTCTGGAATTTTCCAAGCTGTTTAAAGGCACAGTCAACTTAGTGTATGTAAGCTTCTGACCCACTGGAATTGTGATACAGTGAATTATAAGTGAAATAATCTGTCTGTAAACAATTGTTGGAAAAATTACTTGTGTCATGCACAAAGTAGATGTCCTAACCGACTTGCCAAAACTATAGTTTGTTAACAAGACATTTGTGGAGTGTGTAAACTTCCGACTTCAACTGTAGCTAAAATTCTGTTAACTTGACAGTACAGTCGTGGTCAAAAGTTTTGAGAATGACACAAGTATTGGTCTTCACAAAGTTTGCTGCTTCAGCGTTATGAGATATTTTTGTCAATGTTACTATGTTATACTGAAGTATAATTATAAGCATTCCATAAGTGTCAAAGGCTATTATTGACAATTACATAAAGTTTATGCAAAGAGTCAATATTTGCAGTGTTGACCCTTCTTTTTCAAGACCTCTGCAATCCGCCCTGGCATGCTGTCAATTAACTTCTGGGCCACATCCTGACTGATGGCAGCCCATTCTTGCATAATCCATGCTTGGAGTTTGCCAGAATTTGTGGGTTTTTGTTTGTCCACCCGCCTCTAGAGGATCGACCACAAGTTCTCAATGGGATTAAGGTCTGGGGAGTTTCCTGGCCATGGACCCAAAATGTCGATGTTTTGTTCCCCGAGCCACTTAGTTATCACTTTTGCCTTATGGCAAGGTGCTCCATCATGCTGGAAAAGGCATTGGTCGTCACCAAACTGTTCTTGGATGGTTGGGAGAAGTTGCTCTCGGAGGATGTGTAGGTACCATTCTTTATTCATGGCTGTGTTCTTAGGCAAAATTGTGAGTGAGCCCACACCCTTGGCTGAGAAGCAACCCCACACATTAATGGTCTCAGGATGCTTTACTGTTGGCATGACACAGGACTTATGGTAGAGCTCACCTTGTCTTCTCCGGACAAGGTGTTTTCCGGATGCCCCAAACAATTGGAAAGGGGATTCATCAGAGAAAATGACTTTACCCCAGTCCTCAGCAGTCCAATCCCTGTACCTTTTGCAGAATATCAGTCTGTCCCTGATGTTTTTCCTGGAGAGAAGTGGCTTCTTTGCTGCCCTTCTTGACACCAGCCCATCCTCCAAAGGTCTTTGCCTCACTGTGCGTGCAGATGCACTCACACCTGCCTGTTGCCATTCCTGAGCAAGCTCTGCACTGGTGGTGCCCCGATCCCGCAGCTGAATCAACTTTAGGAGACAGTCCTGCCGCTTGCTGGACTTTTTTGGGCGCCCTGACGCCTTCTTCACAACAATTGAACATCTCTCCTTGAAGTTCTTGATGATCCGATAAATGGTTGATTTAGGTGCAATCTTAGTAGCAGCAATATCCTTGCCTGTGAAGACCTTTTTGTGCAAAGCAATGATGACGGCACGTGTTTCCTTGCAGGTAACCATGGTTAACAGAGGAAGAACAATGATTTCAAGCACCACCCTCCTTTTAAAGCTTCCAGTCTGTTATTCTAACTCAATCAGCATGACAGCGTGATCTCCAGCCTTGTCCTCGTCAACACTCTCACCTGTGTTAACGAGAGAATCACTGACATGATGGCAGCTGGTCCTTTTGTGGCAGGACTGAAATGCAGTGGAAATGTTTTTTGGGGATGAAGTTCATTTTCATGGCAAAGAGGGACTTTGCAATTCATCTAATCACTCTTCATGACATTCTGGAGTATATGCAAATTGCCATCATCAAAACTGAGGCAGCAGACTTTGTGAAAATTAGTATTTGTGTCATTCTCAAAACTTTTGACCACGACTGTAGGTCTAGGCGAATTTGATTGGCACAGGAAAAAATGAAAAGGGTCTGCTTCGCTACTCATGAGATGTGTTTCAAAGGTAGGATTCATATAGGCCTAATGCAAGCCTAAACTGTATAAAACATGTGTCTTTCTGGTGCTACTTAAATTCTGTTTGGTGCCTAATATTTTTAAAGTTGGGAGTAGTGTGGGTATGTGCTTGTGGGAGAGTGGTGTGTGTGTGTTTTATGAGAGTGTGAGGGAAGGAGGGAGGGAGAGAGTGTGGGTCTGTTTACTGAAGAGTAAAGAAGGTTTCATGCAGTGTTTTCCCCTTACTGCCACAATGACATACAGATCATTATGCATGTACAGTGCATTCGGAAAGTTTTCAGACCCCTTGACGTTTTCCTCATTTTGTTACATTACAGCCTTATTCTAAAATGGATTAAATTGTTTTTTCCCTCATCAATCCACATACAATACCCCATAATGACAAAGAAAAAACAGGGTTTTAGATTTTTTTAGCAAATTTATTAAGAATAAAAAACTAATATCACATTTACAAAAGTATTCAGACCCTTTACTCAGTACTTTGTTGATGCACCTTTGGCAGCGATTACAGCCTCAAGTCTTCTTCGGTATGACGCTATAAGCTTGGCACATCGGTATTTGGGCAGTTTCTCCCATTCTTCTCTGCAGATCATCTCAAGCTCTGTCAGGTTGGATAGGGGGCGTCACTGCACATCTATTTTCAGGTCTCTCCAGAGATGTTCGATCGGGTTCAAGTCTGGCCTCTGGCTGGGCCACTGAAGGACATTCAGAGACTTGTCCCGAAGCCACTCCTGCGTTGTCTTGGCTGTGTGCTTAGGATCGTTGCCCTGTTGGAAGGTGAACCTTCGCCCCAGTCTGAGGTCCTGAGCGCTCTGGAGTAGGTTTTCATCAAGGATCACTCTGTACTTTGCTCCGTTCATCTTTCCCTCGATCCTGACTAGTCTCCCAGTCGCTGCCGCTGAAAAACATCCCCACAGCATGATGCTGCCACCACCATGCTTGGTGAGTCTTGGTGATTCCAAACTTCTTCAATTTAAGAATGATGGAGGCCACTGTGTTCTTGGGGACCTTCAATGCTGCAGACATTTTTTGGTACCCTTCCCCAGATCTGTGCCTCGACACAATCCTTTCTCGGAGCTCTACGGTCAATTCCTTCGACCTCATGGCTTGGTTTTTGCTCTGACATGCACTGTCAACTGCGGGACCTTATAGACAGGTGTGTGCCTTTCCAAAGTATGTCCAATCAATTGAATTTACCACATGTGGACTCCAAGCAAGTTGAAGAAACATCTAATGGAAACAGGATGCACCTGAGCTCAATTTCCAGTCTCATAGCAAAGGGTCTGAATACTTATGTAAATAAGGTATTTCAGTTTTTTATTTTTAATACATTTCACAAAATTTCCATTTTATTTTTTTCGCTTTGTCATTATGGGGTATTTGTGTGTAAATTGATGAGGAAAATGTTTTATTTCATCCATTTTAGAATAAGGCTGTAACGTACAAAATGTGGTAAAAGTCAATGGGTCTGAATACTTTCCGAATGCACTGTATATAACTTCCTCCCATTCCTCCAGCCAATTCACAGGTAGGCTTTTGCAAATATGAGCAAATCAGCCATTCTATGCAGTATTTTAGTATACAGTGTGAAGTTAAATGCTATATGTGTTTTATTGAGTAGAAGTGTGAATATCAATGACAGGTTATTTTGTGTAGCGCATAAAGTTTAGAAAACAGGAACAAGCGTCTGGGAGATGGGGCAAACTGGACGCTAGGCCACTCAGATTTTTTTCCCCCATGGTATCGCGATACTTGACCTGGTACCAGTATCATATCGTTCGTAAAATGTTGGTATCGTGACAACACTAGTAGTGATGATAGTAGTTGTGCAGATATCATGGTAGGTTAGCAGTAATGCTGTATAGAGATACCCCATCTCCTGAAGAAGCATAATATCTAGGATAAAGCTCACAGCTTCATAGTCTAGAGACTGGCTGTTGTCTCAGATCTGGGAGAAAGTGGAAATCTGGTTGTGTTATTTCAGGGGGAATTTCTCGGGAACCTGAGAGAAGCTTTTTATCGTAAGCCTAAGAGGAGGAGGGCAGAGAAAAGAGACCTGGCGTTTATGTATTAGTTTATCTCACAGAAGATTTTGAAATTATTCTGTTTGGACTTTTATTTAGCTATTATGCTGTTCCGTTTTAGGCAAACAAACACCTCACTGTTTAGCAACACCATCTCCCAATGTTCCAGTAAAACTGAAGTGTCGTCCAACGATAGTCTCACAATGTACTGAAAGTACAGTATATCCATCCACAAATATGGCTTGTTCTGCTCATACACACCTGTGTTCACACAGTGAGTAATGCTTGTGGACACTTAATCAAAGACCAGAACTGAGAGAGTGCTGTACTGGACAGCATATCACCGATCATATCAGGAGTTAAGGAAACGTAGTCTCCTGAGTGGCGCAGTGGTCTAAGGCACTGCATCGCAGTGCTAGCTGTGCCACTAGAGATCCTGGTTCGAATCCAGGCTCTGTCGCAGCCGGCCGCGACCGGGAGACTCATGGGCAGCGCACAATTGGCCTAGCGTTGTCCAGGGTAGGGGAGGGAATGGCCGGCAGGTTGATAGAGCTCAGTTGATAGAGCATGGCGTTTGCAACGCCAGGGTTGTGGGTTCATTTCCCACGGGGGACCAGTATGAAAAAAAAATATATATATATATATATATATGTATTCACTAACTGTAAGTCGCTCTGGATAAGAGCGTCTGCTAAATGACTAAAATGTAAATGTATGTAAATGAAACACTCTTACTACACAAGTCTACTTCTTCCCTTCTCTCCACCGGAGGATGTGACTAAACGGAGAATCGCCGGTGACACCAATTGAAACTGTGGTGACCGAGCCACCACACCGCGTAGACTAGATGTTCTCTGTACTGTGTCTCTGCCTCCCTGCTGCCTCCACGTGACACACGGACACAGTTCTCTATGGCCCTCATACCGTACGTGTGAAACCTTTGCACAGGCGCGGCTGTTGCACAATAGCGATGGATTACTATGTCTGGGCCATCAGCACCCTGGGCGGCGAGGTTTCATTGGAGAAAAGGGGCTGCTGGAGCTGGCATTTTCAAAACCTCATCCCTCTGGGGCAGTCGCAGGGTTTACAGTCATTTTTGGCTCCTGGTATTTTGCCCTTTTCTTCTTTGAACAAAACCCAGAGACTGGGTTGAGAGACAGAGGGAGCGAGCGAGCGAGGGAGGAAGCGAGTGAGAGCTGAGGCTTTGCTAGAAGGACTCATTATTTGTGTGCTCTATGTTTCGAATGATGGAGACTTGGCCTGGAATCAGTTAGCTGTGAAACAGGCCGGTTGGCAAATTGAGTCTGGTACAGAATGACCTATATCCCGTCCTATTTAGCGGCATTACACTGTTGCCAATGTTTGTCTTCATCCGTCTTTCCCACCCTCCCCCACCCTCTTCACGTTCTCTCCTGTGACATATGGAGCAAAAGCCCCATACAATCGTAATGACCCAGCAGCAACTCTGTTGATTCTACCCTTCCCACATGGAGCCCTCCGAATAGTGCAGTTTCCATCGATACTGTTCCACAATTTGGAAACCGGGTCCATGTTGCCCCAAAATTGGAGGATGATACCGGCATACAATAGCTGTGCAGAGTGAAGCGAGAGACGCTGACTGGCTGCCCACGTGAAGTCATTGAGTCGTCACTTGTCGCCGAGGGTGTGTTGCTATGCGTGCCGTCTGCATGGTTGCCCAAATTCTCTCTGTGGTAAAATCGCCCGTGTGTGAATGTTGGATTGGGTGTAATGCAGCGATTAGCCCCCACAAACTTCCTGGTCCTGCTGCGCTGTTGTCGGTGCAAAGGTGACCAACCAGGTGTCTGCAGCAGGATGCAGGAGACAGGAGCTCCCTGGGCCACAGATGAAAGGTTAGGATAGGACCAGCTCTAAAGCCCCCATAACTGTTCTCCGCACCTCACCTTACATCCACGGCTAAAACGTGCAGAGGTAGACTGAGGTAAGGATATATATATAGGCTAGTTCGGTCCATACTCCACCTTTCTCCTAAATCCCAAAGAGAGAAAGAGATGCCATAAAATACAGTAGGTGGCAAGGCCTTATCTGTGTTGAAGGCCACTAGGAGGACCTCTCATCATGTCAAGAGGAATGCTAGAACTAACCTCTCCTTTCATACAACACAGAGAAAACAAGGTGCATGGAATCTTGGTCAGCTGACTGTCTGATAGATGGAGAAGAAGGTCTGGACTCCCCTGGTAAAGCCTACTGGTACTCCCCTAGGCACAGCCACACACAGCTCTCTTCAGAAGCCTGATCAACCTGCTCCTTCCCCTGACATGGCCTACTTTGAGCCTGGCTGTAGTCAGTCAGTTTGATCTCATTGTGAAGCAGCCAGTCAACTCAGTGGAGGCTCCTTGATTCCTCTACATGAGCAGGGCCTTCTGTGCAGAGGCCTAATAGCTGCATTAGCATTCGCTAGCTCTCTCAGCACCTAGACGGCAGGGCACACAGCCGCTGCTGCCACTACACCACTTTGTCTTCTCTCGCTTTTTTTAAATGTTCTGTCCTATTTCTATCTCTCTCTTTCTCTCAGTTTTCTCATTCTCTCTCTCTCTATTTCTTCCTCTCTATTTCTCTCTCTCCATTGACTCTCCTCCATCACTCTGTTGCCAACTTCTCTCTTCCTCTGCCTCTCTCTCGCCCTATTCTGTCAGCTCCCATCTCTCAACCCTCTCTGCAGGGCTCTCGTTTACTTATTCATAACAGACTCACGTTCATATTGTCCCCATTCCCCCCATATCCTCATTATATTACACCAGGATGTATGTAGTATGAATGGTTGTCTGTCCTATCCTGTAGCTTAGCATAGAAACTAGGGACTCTACGTAGTCTATGCTACACTACACTGCCTGCATCACATTCTCTCCTCTTCCTGTGCCACTATTTCTGAAAAACTCCCGCTCTGTGAATAATGCTTTGGGGAGGCTTGCATTATGGATGGGCCACTTAGCTTAATGGACAGTTAACTGGGAAGGGCCAGGTTGCTCAGGTGTAGCTGCTACACGGCCGGGAGGTCAAACGTTGAGGTTGGGGTCAGACGAGCGAGCAGGTTAACAGGGCCCCGGAGGGGAGGGATTAACGCCTCTCACCTGGCCGACCGCAGCCTCAGGTTACCACCCAGTTCACTCTTCACACACTCTTAGTCCATTGAACACCCACACAGACATATACAGTACCAGTCAAAAGTTTGGACACACCTACTCATTCAATGTTTTTTTGTTTTGTTTTTTGCTATTTTTTACATTGTAGAATAATAGTGAAGGCATCAAAACTATGAAATAACACATATGGAATCATGTTGTAACCAAAAAAGTGTTAAACAAATCAATATATAATCAATAGATTCTTCAAATAGCCACCCTTTGCCTTGATGACAGCTTTGCACGCTCTTGGCATTCTCTCAACCAGCTTGATGAGGTAGTCACCTGGAATGCATTTGAATTAACAGGTGTGCCTTCTTAAAAGTTAATTTGTGGAATATCTGTCCTTCTTAATGCGTTTGAGCCAATCAGTTGTGTTGTGACAAGGTGTCACGTTCGTCGACTGAATACACGGACCAAGGCGCAGCGTGGTAAGCGTACATACTTTTATTTAAGTACACAACACGAACAAAAACAAACGATACGTGAAGTCCTGAGGTTACAACACCAAAACAAACCTTACGGAACAAGATCCCACAATGACTAGTGAAAACAGGCTGCCTAAACTAAACATAGAAAAATCCACACCCTGGCTCAACATTTAAGAGTCCCCAGAGCCAGGGCGTGACAGTACCCCCCCCCCCCCCAAAGGCACGGACTGCGACCGCGCCACACAAACACAAGAGGGTAGGGGCCGGGTGGGCATTCCGCCTCGGAGGCGGATCCGGCTCCGGGCGTGACCACCACTCTCTCACCACCCCCCCGTTGCGCCCCTGATCTGGTCCCGCTGGCCGGAGCTGGACTGGACACCGGTGGAGCGGATTGCTCTGGCTCCGGAGTGTAGCAGCTGACCGGTGCCTGATCCGGCACCGGTGGAACAGGCACGGGCCGTGCCGGACTGGACACACACACCACTGGCTTGGTGTGGGGAGCAGGAACGGGCCGGACCGGGCTGACGACTCGCACCACTGGCTTGGTGCGGGGAGCAGGAACAGGCCGGACCGGGCTGGCGACGCGCACCACTGGCTTGGTGCGAGGGACAGGAACAGGCCGGACCGGGCTGGCGACACGCACCACTGGCTTGGTGCGAGGGACAGGAACAGGCCTGACCGGGCTGGCGACGCGCACCACTGGCTTGGTGCGAGGGACAGGAACAGGCCGGAACGGGCTGGCGACGCGCACCACTAGCTTGGTGCGGGGAGCAGGAACTGGCCAGACCGGGCTGGCGACGCGCACCACTGGCTTGGTGCGAGGGGCAGGAACAGGCCGGACCGAGCTGGCGACGCGCACCACTGGCTTGGTGCGGGGAGCAGGAACAGGCCGGACCTGGCTGGCGACACGCACCTCTGGCTTGGTGCGGGGAGCTGGAACGGGCCGGACCGGACTGGCGACACACACCACTTGCTTGGTGCGAGGAGCGGGACTGGGTTCCCTTATAAACCTCCGCTCCTTCTGCTGCCTAACCAGCTCCTCTCGCCGTGCCCCTACACTCTCCTTCTCCCTTGTCGCCTCCTGTAGCCTCGTCGTCCATGGCGTGAGCCTCCCCCCTAAAAAAATTCTGGGCTTGTCTCTCCCCTGTGATCATGGCCTCCATCCCTCTAGCCAGACTCTCTCTCATCTCCTCCCACGTCCATCCTCTCTCCTCGTCACGCTGCTTGATCCAGGCTTGGTGGGATCTTCTGTCTCGGTCGTTCACGGAATACACGGACCAAGGCGCAGCGTGGTAAGCGTACATACTTTTATTTAAGTACACAACACGAACAAAAACAACAAATGATACGTGAAGTCCTGAGGTTACAACACCAAAACAAACGTTACGGAACAAGATCCCACAATGACTAGTGAAAACAGGCTGCCTAAGTATGGTCCCCAATCAGAGACAACGAGCTACAGCTGCCTCTGATTGGGAACCACCCTGGCCAACATAGATCTAAACGATCTAGAACGAAAACATAGAAAAACGAAACATAGAAAAATCCACACCCTGGCTCAACATTTAAGAGTCCCCAGAGCCAGGGCGTGACACAAGGTAGGGGGGATATACAGAATATAGCCCTATTTGGTAAAAGAACAAGTCCATATTATGGCAAGAACAGCTCAAATAAGCAAAGAGAAACGACAGTCCATCATTACTTTAAGACATGAAGGTCAGTCAATACGGAACATTTCAAGAACTTTGAAAGTTCTTTAATTATTCTACAATGTAGAAAATAGTAAAAATAAAGAAAAACCCTTGAATGAGTAGGTGTGTCCAAACTTTTGACTGGTACTGTACATATGCACACACCCAAACACACATACAAATTGCCTCCACATGAGGCTACCAGGGGGAGAGAGTATCAGGGGTATATCATAGTTTAATAGCACTGACTAGTACCAGTGGACTTGCTGGTGGTCAGCCATGTCAGAGGATATCTAGCTGTTTGTGTGTGTGTGTGTGTGTGTGTGTGTGTGTGTGTGTGTGTGTGTGTGTGTGTGTGTGTGTGTGTGTTACAGCCATGATTACATGGCTTCCCGCAGGCTGTGTGTGGAAAGGTCAGGGATCCATGCAGGAAATGAGTGTCTGCAGAGAGAGGGGACGCTTGTCTGTTCCATGCATACTGACACACACACACACACACACACACACACACACACTAGGAAAAACAAAATGAACACTGACAGAGGAAGTTTAAAGTCCTTCATTCAATTCTGGAAACCATGTGCGATCCCCCAGATGGGAATAGTTGCCAGGCTACAGTACAGTATGAAAATGTATGCACTCACTAACTGTAAGTCGCTCTGGATAAGAGCGTCTGCTAAATGACTAAAATGTAAAATCTACACAGACTCATTGCTCTGGGCAAACGCTACGCCACACCCACGGACGTTAATTTCCTCTCTGAAATTAGTCTGGATCTGAGTACCTCCCTGACCCTTCACTGAAAGCGAACACATTCAGGGCCGTCTGGCTGGTCCAGAAACCGATAGGTTGGACCAGAGCCAGAACACACGTGGGTAAAGTGGCGGTTTGAAAATGTGTCATTGGCTTTCCTACTCTGATTGGTTAGAGCCTATCCAAATCACTTTGTTTTGTGCAACACCCCTCGCGCCTCTCGTCACCACAAACGACTTCAATGACGGCAGCCTCAGACTAAAATAAAGTGTAGCGAACGACAGTGCAGCGGAAGAATCCAATGTGAGTCGTCAGACTAAGGGAATAGGAGACCATTTGTATCTGTTTTTCCACATTAGCGACCGGTGGTAAAGACAAATGAGTCTGTCCTCCCCTCGCTCGGCCCCAAATCCGCTGCTAAGGAGCCTCTGACTCGGCTAGACAGACAGCTGAATCAAATGTTTGTCATTAGTGGGAATGAGGAGGAGGCTGATCTGAGGGCAGCGGTACTCTGTTCTACTGTGTTCCTGCATGATGACATAGCCGATAGCTAGGTGGCTGGTGTTCAAATACAAATGAAGCTCTGTTGCTAGTTCTGTGCTGTCCATCTTTGGTGTTCTGTGTGGTAATGTACAGTGTTTGTAAAAAGAGCAAAGCCTTCTTTACTGATAACATCCAATTCTCACATAGCATAGAAATAGTAGAACATGGATCAGCCATTGATAGTCTTGTTTGTGTGTGCATGGCTAACGACTGGTGCGGGGTCGGATGGTTGGGACATAGCATTAGCATAGGCTGTCTGACTATGCTAAATATGTCAGCTGTTTCCCAGAGGACTTTATTCCTAATTGGCATATATCACTCCTCACCTCTCCACCTGATAGCTGATGTGTGGTGAGCGTTCTGGCACAAAAATGGTCGCCGCACATCGTTGCCGCACATTGGTGGTGGAGGAGTTGAGTTTCCCCTTACTGTGTAAAGCGCTTTGAGTACCTCAGTTGGTAGAAAAGCGCTAGATATATCCAATCAATTATTATTAAGTTAATTAACCGTAGCAGTTGCGGAGATCAAATGGTAGTAATCCTGTCCCCTGTGATTTGACTATTGTCTTCCACACAGAGGGAGCGAAATAAAGAGATTGAGCGAGAGAGAGCCGGGGAGTTTTAGTTTAACATGACAAATCCTGATTTCAGCAACCCACTCCTTCACCCCTGACTCGCTCTCTCTGTTTTCTCTCGATCCCTTGTTTGCCGATCCCCTCATAACCCTCCCCTACCTCTCCAAGTCCACTTCAACACTCTAATGCAAATAGCCCTTCCGCATATATTTATGGTCCACTTCCTCTAGTGTTGAATATGCGCTTTAGAACACGATGGATTAGGCCCTATCAGTGAGCAGATAACCTCTCTGTTAAGATCAAGTGGAGAGCGCAAACACATGGGTATGTTTGAATCTCTGTCGGCCTCAGACATGAGCACCCTGTCACTGTGTGTGGTGTTGGGCCAATGTAGTGTATTAGCCCTAGTTAATATACAAATTAAAGGGTGTTGGTGTTCCAATGTGCCTTTCGTGGCATAGTAAATCCATAGAGATTTGTATCTATAGGCTGTCTTTGAAAAACGACTATTGGGGCGAGTGCTGTCCTAATCATTGTTGATGGGTGATCTTTAAGATGATTCAATAACCTGTTGTTTACTTTAGAAGAGTGAGAACTTTGGAGTGGGCACCTGTTTTTCTGTTTTCTAGTGTACTGTATAGTACGGACTATAGTACAGACTGAAAAATACAGAGGCAGTCCAGCCACACACTGAAGACCTTGACAGCACTGCCATGCGATGCCCCATCATGCCCCATGTCTGCTGGCATAGGCCTTGTGTCTACAGCTGCACATCAGAGGGAGAGAGAGCGTGATACACACACACACACACTCTCTTACATAATTCACCCAGTTAACACATCCTTTAAAAAGAGGGATCATCTCAATGTTTGATGCAGCACTTTCACACTTGACACAGTTCTCATTTAAAAGCTGGTTGGATAAAACATCAGCCTAATTCACAGTTGCGCATGTTGATCGTTGGTGTAGGATTACTGTCACATGACACTGGCTAGGGCTAGGCTGTCCACAGCAGAAGTGTGTCACAAGGTGTGAGGCGGTACAGGGCAGGGATTTGCCAAAAGAGAGGCTGTAGTAGTACTAACACACCACACACACACACACACACACACACACACACACACACACAGTCCTTCTAGAACAAACAAGCCGGCATTCATGGATTTATTCAGAACCTTTTGAAATGTTTGCCTTTCATGTCACAGTTCCCCAGTCCTTAAGCTGTCTTCCAGCTCAGATCATCATGTCTCTTCTCTCTTTGCAGTAGGCTGTATGTGGGTCAACTCGGCTATAGGGTTTGATGCTGTGATTGCGTCCCAAATGACACCCTATTCCTTTGTAGTGCACTACGTTTGACCAGGGCCCATATGGCTCTGATCAAAAGTAGTGCACTATATAGGGAATAGGGTGCCATTTGGGATGCAGCCTGTCACTGCGAAGTGCATGTTTAATGGCTCTTATAGAGACTCATAGGGAATGACTAATGAGAAGAGTGTTGCGAAACACTGAGGGTAAGCACTGCCATTCTATATAATGTAGCATAGCAGAATCTGAGAGATGACCGCACTGTTTAGCACAGAGAATTTTTCGCACAGGTTTTTCCTACTATTATGGAAGTATCCAACACGTACATAGACACACACACAGCTCTTTTACCAGCCTTCCCATGTTTCTGACTGAGCCTAAGTTGCACCAACACTGGACAACATGTGTGAAGGGCAAAAGTCTCCACCTCCATGCCCTGGCATCCCCTGGTACGGCTGCCCTTTGCCCCATCTCTCAGCCATGTTGTCCCCCACCACCATCATCACATGCCAAATGTCTTGAGTCACCCCAGGCAGGTGCCAGCACACATGACCCCGGCGTCAATCAGCAGCTTTAGACAGCTGTTGGATTGAGTAACTACATAAGTTGTTCTGCCAGAGAAAGTTGTTTTCCCACACTGAGTATAGGCCTGGCTATCTGTTGATATCTTTTAATCTGGGTCAATGAACTGTAGAAGACTGTTAGCTAAATGTATGTATTCAGCTCTGAAAGGGGTTCTATAACAACTCAAAAGCTGTTCTTACAGCTAAAGTGTTATTCAGATGTGCTAAACCCAAAGCTATTGCAACATCGAAGACATCTGTTGAACTCTTCTAATCTGGGTCAATGGATAGTAGTAGACTGTTTCGTTTATGTGTTCAGAATCGGATCCAAATGTGGTTCTATAACAATTCAAAAGCTGTTATTACAGCTAAAGGGTTTCTCAACTGTGGTGGACTAGACAAGGCTATTGTACTGTCAGATGAACACTTAACTCGGTATGCCTAAGATATCTCTCTCTCTCTCTCTCTCTCTCTCTCTCTCTCTCTCTCTCTCTCTCTCTCTCTCTCTCTCTCTCTCTCTCTCTCTCTCTCTCTCTCTCTCTCTCTCTTTCTCTCTCTCGACCTCACCTTTACCATCTGCTCCTCTATCCTCTCCACCTAGCCCAGTCTGGCCACATATGTTTAGTCTCCTCCATTTGCCTTTGCACCACCAAGTGATCGGCTGATACAGAAACCTTGTGCATTATTACAATCCTGCCAGTGACTAGAAATGATCTTGGGCCCCTGAGAAGAGGGCTGGGAACACAAAGGAAAACATAAGCGGGGTCCGAGTCTCACAGACAATTGGCTGATTCAAACCAGACCTGATAGATAAGAAAACAGCTCACGCCACACACCCCCTCCCACTTCACCCACGTGTAAAGACCGCATAAATGGTCGTCCTAATACGCAGCCTGCCGCGTTTGCCCCAGTTCAGGCCCTACACAAACACTGCAATTTCCTTCAGGAGAGGAGTGATCCTGGCCCAGGCAAGAACGGGGCCTCTCTTACTCGTCCCGTACCCTTCTGCTTCTTCCTGGGGCCCTCGTCCATCAAGGGGTCCGTGCGGGTTTGACTTAATTTGTGGCTCTTGAGTAGGGGTGTGAACGTTTAAATGAAATTGGAATCCTTAAAGTTAAGAAAGTATTTTTTTCCCCCCACAAAATGTTAATCACAGCTCGCCTGCGCTTTCTCTTTGCTAATGATGTCAGTGTGTTCTGTCTTCGGTCTTTTGCGTGTAGAATATCCAAGCCTATTCATTGATGATAGGCCCTGCTTTACTGAAGTTGCGAGACATTGCAAGCCAAGAAATTCTGAATTACAGTATACCACTGCGAGATTCAGCTTTTGATTGCCGAGAGATAGGCCTAGTGCACACGGTTCGGACTCAGTCTGCCTGGTGGCTGACCTGCCTATACTGTGGCCCTCCCCTCTCTCTGTCCCTCGCTAGCTCGCTATGAAAGATGCAAATGTTTGTGTTCTTGGGAAGTACAGCAACTAATCAGTCAACCTCCGTTCCAAAAATACTGAATCTTAGGAGTCGATTCCTAGTGGAAGATGTTTTCTACAAAATGTCTTGGTAAGTCATGGTATTTAACAAACTTTAAAGTACTTTTTTAGGAGGGTGGTCTGCGCGCAGGCAGTTTGAGATGATTTGATTGACAGTTCTGGACACCTAGTGATGGACGTTAGTACCACTTCAGAAGCGGCACTCCTTTCCAGACAAGTATAATACCTGTTCACTGGCGCTTTGAAATTATCTCCAGAAAGGTTTTAGTGTTGGCATTTTAAAAAAAAATGG